>NC_135305.1:149230606-149330606 GCF_048772815.1 Callospermophilus lateralis | reverse complement strand
CTCCTACAAAACAGAACGTAAAATTAAAATGATGTAAACATTAGCTAAATGTAAATATTCATGCAACAAATATTTATGGCATTTCAGCTGGGTGCCAGGCACCGTGCTCCATACTGGGGATAATGCAAGAGACAACACGTCAAGGGGCTGGGGTCATGGCACAGTGGTAGAGCGCTTGCCTCATATGTGTGAGGCACTGGGTTTGATTCTCAGCACTGCATATACATAAATGAATAAATAAAGGTTCATCAACAACTAAAAAATAAAATAAAGAGTAAACACGCCAAAATCTTTGGGAAGAATTTTTCTGGGTTTGGTGTTTACTTTGGTTGTTGTTTTTTGGGTTTTTGTTGTTGTTTTGGTTTGGTTTTGGTTGTTGGTGGTAGTGGTTTTGTTTGGTTTGGTTTGGTGCACTGTTCTGGAGGTGCTGCAATACAGGTAGCTACATGGAGTGAGTGGAGCCAGATCCTATTCCATCTCCTATTTCCAAAAATCCATTTAATATATTGTCCTCAGATAGAGGATGCATCAGATATTAAATTGTCAAGAACAGATACTACACTTGATCTTAGCCAAAGGCTTCGACTGTTTTTCTTTTTTTTTGTACTAGAGATTGAACCCAGGACACTCTACCACTGAGCTACATCCCCACCCTTTTTATTTTTTATTTTGCAACAAGGTCTCACTAAACTGCCTAGGCTGGCCCCAAATTTGCAAACCTCCTCCCTCGGTCTCAGCCTCTAAGATTAACAGGTGTGTGCCACTGCATGGGGCTGTGAAGAGGTCTTCTGTCAAACAGACATGGAGAAAAGGAAAGAGATCAGAGTATCAATAGGCAAGTAACATGTAAGAGTGCAAAAGGAACCACAGGACATCTTCACTGGGGACATTCTACCTAGGTGGGTTTCAGGAGAGGACTCAGTCCACTTGACTTCCTAGGGTTATCAGTATTAAAGCAAACTTGAACTTTTTCTTTTGGACTCATTCACATCAGGCTACACAGTCTTTTCAAAGACCCCAGTGAGTGCTAGAAATCTCCAAAGGAATCAGATCCCTTTGTTTTTCTGGGGTTTGGCCAGCAATCCACACCAAAAGAGCCAAATGGAGCTGCTGGCTCAACCCCGTAACACTAGCTGCCAACTCCCTTTTCTGAGAACACAATGCCCTTCTATTTCAAAGAAGCCCCCTCAGCAACTTGTTCCATGTCAATCAATGGCTGAGTTACGGAAGGACGCCGAAGTCTTTCAGATCCAACTCCAAACATGAGGCAAACTTCTTTTCTATTAAAAATAGAATTTAATCATGCACATAAAAACCGTTTCTTAATACCTTACCTCAAACTCTTCCCAAAAGCCTTGTTTAACTTTATCCGTAGTCTCAGCTAATTTGCTTAGTTCTCGAACCCGGCTCTCTATTTCAGCAGCATTAATCCGAGTGGTGTTGAGAGGCTGACCAAGTTTGGTAATTGGTGGAAAAAAAGAAGAAAATGTGTTTTAAAAAGATGATAATGCAAATAAAAAGATCCTGTGGTGGTATTCACAAAGGCTCAGGGGGGTGGAGGGGTGGGGGGTCACAGGACACAATAATTCACAACATTCTTAATGTGCTTTCACTTTTGGTTCTGTTCTGTCAGAAAGTACATCTTTCTTCAAATGCAAACTTATTTTTCTTTGCAAACTTACTTTTCTTTGTGAATAGAAAACTATTTACAGATGAAATCATGTTAACAACTCCAAAGTAAGCGTGATCACCTAAAGATAACCAAAGGAGGATTCCCCGGGAAAACTTGCTTTAAAAACTCTGTGAGAGGGCTGGGGTGTAGCTCAGTAACAGAGCGCTTGCCTAGCATGTGCAAGGCCCTGGGTTCAATCCCCAGAACTGCAAAACAAAAACAAAACTATAAGGGGGCTGGGGTGTAGCTCAGTGGTAGAGGTCATGGTAGAGCTCATGCTTGGGGCCCTGTGTTCAATCCCCAGCACAAAAGAGAAAAAAAAATTTTTTTTTCAAAAAACTTCATGAGGCCTTTACAGATACATATGGAAACATAAGATATAATATCTGGAATCTGTTTCCAAATCCTACAAAAAATAGCCATGAGTAACAAATGAAGACCTGATGAATTGATCAAGAGTGAAGATGGGAGGTAGGTTAAGTGGAAGCTGTTGAGACCACTCTGTCCATTTCTGTGTTAGACTATGGATCTCGAATGTCCCCCAGGGGGCCATGTTTTGGAGGCCTGGTCCCCAGTTCATGGCACATGGGGAGGTAGTAGAACCTTTAGAGAGAGGGGCCTAGTGGAAGGAAGTTGGGTCACTGGGGACATGCCCCTGAAGAGCATATAGGGATCCCAGCCCCTCACTGTCCTTCTCTTTGCTTCCCAGGCCCCCTCCTCCACACATCCCTGTATGCTATACCATGCTGTTACACCCAAAGTAACAGAGTCAAGAGCTCATAGACTGAATGTTCTCTCTGACATGAGGATGCTAATACACACTGGGGGGTGGGGGTAGGGTAGACATTCATTGGATTAGACACAGGGGAATGGAGGAAGGGAGGGGGGAGGGAATAGAAAAGACAGTAGAGTGAATCGGACAGAACCTGCCTATGTTCAGACACGAATACACCAACAGTGTAACTCCACATCATGCACAGCCACAAGAATGGGAAGTTATACTCCATTTATGTATAATATGTCAAAATACATTCTACTGTCATGTATAACTAAAATAATAAATAAAAATTTTTTAAAAAAAGAATCCATTAGCTGCAACCATAAGCCCAAATAAACCTTTTCTTATTAAGTTGTTTCTTTTATGTATTTTATCACAGTGACAGAAAGCTGACTGACATTCTGCATATGTGGGAAATTCTAATTTAGAATTTTTTCAAATTCTTTAAGGAAAAGGAGTTTTCCAATACGCTCACCTGCTTGAGTTGTAGCACTGTGCCCAGTGTTTCCACCATAGGATTCTTCTTGTAATGCTCCACCAGATCTGTCAAAGAGTCAAACCGCTCTCCTCCACCTACATCATATTTCAATTCCTTTCAAAGTAAAAACACAATTCTTACTACCTTGATGTTAAATTGCTGTTTTTCTCACACTCTCATCATCGCTGCAACATAATCCACAGCAACCGGCAAAATTGTCCATACAGAGGATGGATTTTATATATGGGGGGGATATATTTCACATCACAGTGAAATATTACTCAGCCTTTATTTAAAAAAAAAAAAAAGAAAACCTATCATTTGCAGCAACCTGGATGAACCTAAAGGACACAGTTAAATGAAATAAGCCAGGCACAAAAACACAAAGACTACGTGTCCTCACTCCCATGTGGAAGGCCAAGTTCATAGTAATAGACAGTAGAATGGTGGCTATCGAGGACTTGGGGTGGGGAAAGAAGGGGGCTACTGATCAAGGGTATATACCTCCAGGAAAATAAATAAATCCTAGAGATCTAATGCACAGCATGGTGACTACAGTTAATAACTATGTCTTTTTTTTTTTTTTTTTAAGTTGATGATGGACCTTTATTTTATTCATTTATTTATATGCAGTGCTGAGAATCAAACCCAGGGCCTCACATGTGTTAGGCAAGTGCCCTGTCACTGAGCCACAACCCCAGCCCCAGCCCCAGCCCAATAATCATGTCTTATATACTTAAAATTTGCTAGAGAGTAGATCTCAAGTGTTTTCACTAAAAAAAAAAAAAAAAAAAAAAAAAGGCAAAAGGCCACTGTGTAAGGTGATGGATATACTAATCAGCCTGAAATAAAAAACTAAGATAGCTGTTATTACCAATCAAAGCCCAGAAACAGACTCTTCCCTCAGAAATGGAAAGTCAAACAGCTGTGGCAGTAGGAAGGGTAGGAAGCAACAGGAGGACTGGAAGGGACAGGCTCAGCAAAGCAAGCATGGGAGCGGGACATGGTGTGGCTCATTGGAAAACACATGCTCAGTATTCGCAAGGCCCTGGTACCAAAAAGACAAATAAAATAAAACGACATAGTACTTGCATATAATCTACATACATCCTCCTCCGTATACTTTAAACCATCTCGACGTGACTTGGATACCTAATACACATAAATGCTAGGTACACAGCTGTAGTACAGTATCACTTAGGGAATAATAAAAGGAAAAGTCTGTATGTGTTTAGTATGATGCTATCTTTTGACCCCTAGTTGGGTGAATTCACAGAAGCAGAACCCACAGATACAGAGGGTCAAGTGTCAATGTTAGGCTGGGCTGAGGAGCCTAAGCAGGAGCTGGGCCCAGCTCTCTAGAAACTGGGCCTTGGAGACAGACTCCAACTGCCCTGCACAGAGCAGATCAGACACTGCAAAAGGCGATGCACCCCAGACACAGGCAAAAATAAACCGTTATGAAACAACGAGAACACTCTAATAAACAGTATACCACAACAGTGGAAGGCCTTGACCAAGTGAGCAAAGGAAATCTGATTTGGGATGTAACGGCGACTGTCTTCTCCCAGCAGAAAAATCACCCAAGGATGACATTTCCTCAGACCCATAGCAGACTCAGAGCAGGACTGGAGCGTTACCTGGCAGCGAATCATGACGTGGGTCACTTTAGACTTGCCATCGTTGCTCTCCCCTTTGTCATCGCCAGTGCGGACGGAGAGAACAAAATCTCCAGGGTGGCTCTGGCTCTCTCGCACAAGAAAGCTCCCATGTTTCCCCTTCTCAGTTAGTAATTTCTCTGCTTCTTTCCCAGAGAGGTGACCATGAAACCACCTAAATTTTAAACAATGAAAATGAAAGAATTGAGGTCAGCCATGGGCTCACAATATTCTTTCACAAAACTACTATGAATAGTCAGGTCTTCTAAGTACAATTGACAGGCAGACACATTCCTCCCAGGGACTGACAGATCCTGCTGGGTAGAATCTGCGACCCAAGAAAACAGGAAAAGGGACAAAGGTGTTAAGAATGACTTCCAGGACTGGGGATATAGCTCAGTTGGTAGAGTGCTTGCCTCACATGCACAAGGCCCTGGATTCAATCCCCAGCACCACCAAAAAAAAAAAAAAAAAAATGACTTCCAAATGCCTTGAACAGGCCACAGTCATTTGGAGACACATGTCCTCAATGTTTGCTTTTTTTTTTTTTAAATCTCCTATCTTTTAAAAATAAAATTCACCATTTTGTCATTGACAGCTGTTTAATCACAGCCATTTAAAAACATTAGTAACAAGCTTTGATGGACACAGGAGACCACTGTGAGTGTTTGGTCTTGTGTTGTGTTGACATGTGATCATCAGATAAAAAGGGTTCTTCATCATCAATTAATTCAAGCATTCCAAATTTTTCCAAATTTTCAAGCTATACTTCAACGGCTTCCAAATTTGCTGTCAAGATACTAGGTTATCATGTCAAATTTTAATGCATATCGGACTTGGAGTAGGGATGAAAGAGTTTCGTAAAGATATAAATTCCAGTGCCCGACAACCAGAGATAGCAACAAAGGTTTCATTAAGTTTGAATAGGGTTCAGGAGCCTGCATTTTAACTAGCATGCCTGAAATAGAGCATCCAAGGTCATCCAAGAACAGACTCTGAGACAATACTGCCTAAGTTATTATGGAGAACACCTTAACAAAGTCACATTAATGATGTGGCTCTCCCCTCAGGGTCTTAATAAGAAAGCAAGTGCTATGATAGCAGGTCAAGCTAGCAGCTCATCACTAAAGGAATGGGCTGAGTTCTTTTTCATCCACATTTCAGATGAAAAGAACAAAATATAGAAATAAATCTTATAGAGTTGGCTGACAGCTTTTGGCTTGAAGCTACAGTGGTAGCTGGAGAAACAAATTATCAGCATTAATAACATTTACATAAAGATGTAAGTTGAAAAGACAGATCTGAAGATACACAATCTAGAAGACTAATTAAGAGGCCCAAAATTTGCACTGAGTCAGAGAGGAGGCTGGGAGGCTAGGGTGTCCAAAAACAATACAATCAATACAAATAAGTCAAGCCCCTGCCACCACCCCTCCCTCATCAGCATTTGGTTCCCTCTAAGCTCACATGTTAGTGGATACAACATGGAAAGAATGGATGAAAAGCCAAGTCTCTGAGCTCTCCGCTTCTCCACTTCTGGGTTTAAACTGACATCTGTTGGTGGCATTGCTGAATAACTGGTCGGGAGCCACCACAAAGAAATGCTGCTATTTTGACATTCTTATTATCATTTGTTTTCCCTTAATCACTTTCAAAGATCATCAGCTGAAGTTTGATACATCTTAAAACTACTGCATATCCCGAGTGTCCAGAGGAACATATGACCCTGGAGAAGGAGTGGAACAGGATGGAAGCTTTTGCAAGGAAAGGGCGCTGACCGCAATTTAGTCCTTTTTTTTCTTACTTTAATAATATATTAGGATTACAGCCGGAGGAACAGGTACCAACCAGCCTTTGGCATCATACAGACCCTACAGACCCCAACAACGTATTCGTGTAACACAGGCACAGGAGGGCTACAGGCTTTGTGGTCACCAAGATGCCACTGACCTTTCAGAGGTAGGGTCTGCACAGTTCAGTGGATACTTGAGCTCAATAACATCTCCGTTTTTCTCTTTTAATTGCCCATGGTGCTCCATGTAATACTGGACCAGTTCAGCCAGGGTGGCAAACTTCTCCCCTCCGTACAGGTCATAGTAGTCACCAGTGTTCTGAATCTTGATGTGGGTGACAGCTCCATTTCTTCTAAAATAGTCCATTGGAAAGGGGGAAGAAAAAACAAATAACGAGCTGTACTAGTAAAAAAGTATTAGATTTCACCTAAACATTGAAACAAACCCTACCCATAAAAGAGGGTGAAAAAACTTAGTTGACCATCTCAACCCCAAGGGCTTTGTTTATTAGTTTCTGTACATTGTATACCTTCTACTTTGAATGACTTGACCCATTTAATTGTAAATATTAAGTGACAATGATTATTATCATAATTAATCAAGTACACATATAATTAAAGTTAAAATTAAACACATACCTACCTTATAATCCTGCAAATCCACTCCTAAGTATTTTATCCCCAAAGAAATGAAGTTGAATAGGCACAAAAGACTTGATTAAGAATATTCACTGCATCCTTATTCATAATAGAAAAAATTTCAAGACTTAAATATTCACTGCAAAATTACATAAAAAAAAGTAGTGGCTCACTCATACAATGGAATAGCACACAGCAATAAAAAAAAAAAAAAAGAAAAAGAAAGAACCTCCAAGACATACAATGTGAAGAAATCTCAAAAACGTTTTGGGAGCTCGGGTTGTAGCTCCATGGTGGAACACTTGTCTAGCAAGTGTGAGGCACTAAGTTGATTCTCAGAACTGCATATAAATCAATAAATAAAAGGCCCATTGACAACTTAAAAAATACTAAAAAAAAAAAAAAAAAAATTGGGGGGCGCTGGGGCTGTGGCTCAGTGGTAGAGCACTTGCCAAGTATGTGTGAGGTACTGGGTTCGATTCTCAACACCACATAAAAATCAATGAATAAAAATCAAGGTTCATCCACAACTAAAAAAAAAAAAAAATGAATAAATAAATAAAACAAACATTATTTTAGGCTGAGAGTATAGCTCAATGGCAGAGCATTTGCTAGCACACCCAAGGCCCTGGCTTCAATTCCCAGCAGTGCAAAAAGAGAGAGAGAGAGAGAGAGAAGCCAGACATATACTGTATGATTTCATTTTTATGAAATTACACAAACAAATTGGCCTATGGGGATATAAATGAGAATAGTAATTTTCTCTAGCAGGAAGGAAACTGGAAGGGGGCATAAAGGAGTTTTCTAGGTTGAAAATATCCTATATTTTGATTGTGGAGTATTGGATGCACAAACAAATATACTTGTCACAACTCACTATAAATTTATGATACTATATGTAATTATATCTTTAAAAATTACTTTAGGGGCTGGGGCTGTAGCTCAGTGGTAGAGCACTTGCCTTACATGTGTGAGGCACTGGGTTCAATTCTCAGCACAACATAAAAAAAATTAATAAACAAAGATATTGTGTCCATCTACAACTAAAAAAAAATTTTTTTTTAATTACATAAGGGCTGAGGGTATAGCTCAGTGATACAGCATATGCTTAGAATGAAAGAGGCCTTGGCTCTGATCCCCAATACCACATACATACACACACACACAAACCCACATTAAAGACCCATATAATTAAGAGAGTTTCCAGCATGAGATAGCTAATTTGTCATCCCCAAATTTTTCTAAAACTTGACATTTTGAAGATAAATACTCACTGAGATACCATTTCTCACCTGACTGGCAAAAAAAAAAAAACAACCAAAAAACTTGCCACATTCAACTGGTCAAGCTTGGAAAAATCAGGCATTTTCATACACTGCAGGTGGAAATGTCCAAGCCTTATGGAGGACAATTCGGAAAAACTATATGCATACACCCTCCTCATCTCATTCCCAGAAATTCACCTGAACGTGTTATTTCCAAAAGCACAAAACAATATATGCGCCAGGTTATTATGTATACTTCATCAAGGCTTTATATACATATTTCAAAATATGAGAGACAACTGAAATATTGGAGACAACTACATTGCCATCTGTTGGAGATTATACAAAGAAATTAAGGAATATCCACACAATAAGTACTGTGCAGCTGTTAAGAAGACAAGAAAAATTACGAATCTATAAGTGAAAATAAAAAACAGAAGGAATATATTTAGTATTATACTTCAACTATAAAAATGAACATCATGTTACCCTATTACTATGTGTAATTTTCATGTTTTTATGTATCAATTTAAAATAAATGTAATTAAGATCATGGTATAAGCTGAAAATAATAAGAAAAAGTATATTTGCTTGTTTTTATGA
The DNA here is from genome assembly GCF_048772815.1 of Callospermophilus lateralis. Lineage (NCBI taxonomy): Eukaryota > Metazoa > Chordata > Mammalia > Rodentia > Sciuridae > Callospermophilus > Callospermophilus lateralis. The sequence goes on along the minus strand of NC_135305.1, from coordinate 149,321,721 downwards.
AAAGAAACACAATGGATAAACCAGCAATTAGTGGAAATTTATCTACAGGGATGCATGGAGATAGTATGCAAGGGGACACAGAGAGAAGAGTGAAATTTCTCAGAATAAATCTTTCTATATAGTTTTGATTTCTGAATTCTATACGTTTCACAAACTCAAAAAATAAAATCAACAAGGACCAAAAGGCTGAATACCAACAGAAAGAAATGAGCCAACCTGTGTAGTAAGTTCATGACAACCACGAAAATGAATTCCAGTAAGTTTTGAACACAGTACTTGTACCCTTAGTCTAAGAACAAGATGAGTCCAAAGTAATCTTGAGCTTACTTAAAAGGCTTGTAAAGAAACAACAGTGGAGCCGGGCACAGTGGCGCACACCTACAATCCCAGCGACTCGGGAGGCTGAGGCTGGAGGATCACATGTTTAAGACCAGCCTCAGCAACTTAGCAAGGCCCTAAGCAACTTAATGAGCCCTGTCTCAAAAAATAAAAGGGACTGGGGATGTGGCTCAGTGGTTAAGCACTCCTGGGTTCAATCCTCCCCAAAAATGACAGTGGTATAGTAATTCTGAAAACCATTTTATATTATAGAACTGGGCAAATGAGGTCACATATTAATACTATTGAAAACAACAGTTGTTGCTGCAGAAGGGAAATACAAATGCAGAATGGGAACACATGAGGAAGTTGGGTTAAACTGGAACTAACCATAAGAACACCTGGTTTCAAATATATAAATACTTACTTCCCAGCTGGGTCCATTCACTGTAGGAGCCTAGAGCAAGACATCAGGAATAAAGACACCCCTAACACTATAGTTTCTAAATACCCCACTAAAAGAATCAAAGTTTATAAAATAGGTGATCCTAGCATCAAATAGAACCAGAAAGCAAGGAAGTAATTGAGATTACTGGGGAAGTGTCAAAAGTTATAGAAGCAACACTAGCCAAAACTGGGGCAATTGGAACATTCAAAAAGAATGAGAGCCGGGCACATTGGTGCACACCTGCAATCCCAGCAACTAGGGAGGCTGAGGCAGGAGGATTCTAAGTTCAGGGCCAGCTTTAGCAACTCAGTGAGAGCCTGTCTCTAAATAAAATATTAAAAAGGGCTGCGGATGTGGCTCAGTGGTTAAATGCATCTGGGTTCAATTCCTGGTACAAAAGAAAGAAAGAAAGAAAGACATGATACCACTGAATTTAAAACACATTGGCAAAAAATAAATAAATAAATAAAAATAAAACACATTGGCTAAAAAGAAAACATCCTTAAGTATCATTATGGTTATACTCAAAAATAAAAAGGGGCTAGAGCTGGAGTGCAACTCAGTGGTAGAATGCTTTCCTAGCATGCAAAAGGCCCTGGGTTCGATCCTCAGCACTGAAAACAATAGGGAGACCTAGGGACTGACTTGAGTACCTCTTTACAGAAGAATACCAATGAGTAAATATTGAAGAAATAACAAATTTAAAAATAGTGAATTTTCAATTGCCAATATAATTTACACAGATAAAATTCATCAATAATAAAACTTACTATACGAAAATGTGCTAGGAGCCAGGCCTGGTAACATATACCTGCAATCCTAGCAACTCAAGAGGCTGAGGTAGGAGAATGACAAGTTTAAGGGCAGCCTGGGCAACTTAGCAAGACCCTGTCTCAAATTTTTTAAAAACCGGCTAGGAGTATAGCTCAGTAGGAGACCACTTGCATGTGTGAGACCCTGGGTTCAATTATTATGAATAGAAAAAGGTAATTTTTTTTTCAATACTGGGGATTAAACCCAGGGGTGCTTTACCACTGAGCTACATCCTCAACCCTTTTATTTTTTATTTTATTTTGACACAGGGTCTCACTAAATTGTGTAGGCTGGCCTTGAACTTGTGATCCTTCTGCCTCAACCTCCCATGTAGCTGAGATTAATAGGCCTGCACCACCGTGCCCAGTGGAAAAAGGTAACTTTTATAATGGAAAAATCTAGCAACACTCTTACCTAGGTGACTAAACTGAATTCCTCCAAAAGATAGGACAAACATATATTATGTGCCTTCTGATGTGAAATAATGGGATGGACCCAACTTTACCTATTATTTGCTTACTAAAAATGTTTAATATAAGTCTAAAACTGAGGAAAAAATCAGAAAATCCAGACCGGGGGACAATCTGTAAAATCAAAAGGTCAAAAACTAAATTAAAAAGGCCAGGAGATGGAGTTCTTCTAGATTAAAGGAAACCAGTTACATGGAGTAAATGATCCTCAGTTAGCTATCTGAGGCCTTTAAGGATTTTGAACTGTTTTAAAACCTATTATTCACTGGTACGGTGGCACAAACCTGTAATCCCAGCAGCTCAGGAGGCTGAGGCAGGAGGATTGTGAGTTCAAAGCCAGCCTCAGCAATGGTGAGACGCTAAGCAACTCAGTGAGAATAAATAAAATACAAAATAGGGCTAGGGATGTGGCTCAGTGGTGTTCAATCCCTAGTACCCAAATAAATAAATAAAGCCTATTATTCTCCATAAGTATGTACAATTACTATATGTTAATTCAAAATTCAAAAATTTGGGGCTGAGAGGTTAGCTCTGTGGTAACCTTGCCTAGTATGCATGAGGCCCTAGGTTCAGTCCCAAATTCTGCCCCACCCCCCCAAAAAAAGAAGTTCAGGGGGAAAAATGCATATTATACACATTTAAAAAGAGAAAGAGCTGGGAATGGGGGAGCCTGGGGTTGTGGCTCAGCGGTAGAGCGCTCTCCTAGCATGTGCAAGGCTCTGGGTTCAATCCTCAGCACCACATAAAAATAAATAAATAAAATAAAGGTATTGTGTCCAACTACAACTAAAAAATAAATATTTAAAAAAAGACAGGCTGAGGATGTGGCTCAAGTGGTAGCGCGCTCGCCTGGCATGCGTGCAGCCCGGGTTCGATCCTCAGCACCACATACAAACAAGGATGTTGTGTCTGCCGAAATAAATATTAAAAATATTTAATATTAAAAAATAAATAAATAAAAATAAAAAAAGAAAGAGCAAATATGGCAAAATGTTAACAGGTGAAAGGAGTACGGGTATTTATTGTATTCATTTTGAACTTTTCTATAGATCTAAAATTTCTCAAAATAAAATTTCAGGGGAAAGAAAGAAAAAAACAAACAAAAGCTGGTTCCATGGTGTGCCTCTGCTTACCAGTGGTGAGACTAGTTTACTCACTTAACCTCTGTGCCTCAGCTTCCTGTAAAATGGAGATAACAGTGGGGCCACAGGGCCCTAGCTCAGTGCTGGGGTGCTTGCCTAACACACGCTGGGCCCTGGGTTCAATCTCCAGCACTGCAAAAAGTGAAATAAAGCTGCATCACACTTCAGTGTAACTACTGAGGTCTAACTAACCCAGCCCAAGGTTTTAAAAAAAAAGGATAATAGTGGTTCTTATTCACAGGTCGTTGTGAAAATTAAATAAAATGGGTAGTGTACTTGGCACAAGTATATGGTGCATATCAGTCCTCAACAGTGTTCACTGTGAGCCTCCTCACTGCCATCACTGCTGTTACTCTAATTGCACCCAAACCATTACAGCTTAAATGTCACATAATGTCAGGTTACAAATCTGTGCTGAGGCCAGGTGCTGTGGTGCACACCTGTAATCCCAGCTACTCAGAAGGCTGAAGCAGGAGGTTCAAGGCCAGCCTTGGCAACTTACTGAGAAATTAAAAAATAACTAGAATTTTGAAAAAAAAAATTTAAAGGTTAGGGGTATAACTAAATAGTAAAGCAAACTATAGTTTAAATTCTACACACACATGCATAGGTACAGAAACCAACAGGGGAGGGGTTCAGTGGGAGGACATGTGCTTAGAATGCTCAAGGCACTGGGTTTAATTCCCTGTACATTAAAAAAAAAAAAAAAAAAATTCTGTACTGAGACAAGACCAGGAAACTCACAAAGGCTTTTACCCACTCCTTATAGTAAAACGGAAGTAAAAACTAGTGGCAGGGACTCCTCGAGAAATTAAACTATGCCAAAAAGGCACTTCCTGAATCTCAAAGAGACCCTAAATAAATTCTCAAGAACATATCTTATTTTCCTCTGTATTTAAAAATAATATTGATAGATAGGGCTGTGGCTGTAGCTCAGTAGCAAAGTGCTTGCCTAGCATGTGTGAGGTACTGGGTTCGATCCTCAGTACCACATATAAGTAAATAAATAAAAATAAAGGTTCATCCACAAATTAAACTATATATATATTTTTTTTAAATAATTTTGATCACAAAATCAAACTCATAAAGCAGTTCAGTTCTAGTTCCTAGAAGGAGCTAATGTAAGGAGAACAAGAACATAAGTGAAAGTCAACTGCTAGAAAAAATATCTCCCAATACCTGCTCAAGGAGATGTATAAAAGGATGCTCAATATAGTTTTATAAACTATTTTTTAAAAAACTGAAAACAGCCTACTGTCCATCACCAGGAGCCTGGATAAACTGGTATGCTCAACCATTTGAGTACAAAATCGCCAGTTAGGTGAATAGTTAGATTTAAGGGCACCAGCATAGAACTAAAACAAAATGCTTTTAAAGTTGCAAAATGGTACATACATTACAGAACTATTTCTACAATGAGCGCTGAAAACACACAAGCCAACTTCAGATGGTTCATACATGGTACAAACACAGTAAAGTACAAAAACATGTTCTTCAGGAAGGATCTATGCCAACCTCTGGATGGTGGTTTCCTCTGGAGAGAGAGGGAGGGAAACGGGACTGGGCAGGGGAACAAAGGGGACCACAACTTCCTCAGAAATGTTTTATTTAACGAAGGAAAGCCATCTGGAGAAACTTCACAGTCTTTTTCTCATGAAGGACTCAACAGTAAGGAAAGGGAACCTGCAGGGCCAGGTTCAAGACACAGGAGCCAGGAGCCAGTGGGGAGGGCTGCAGGATGTGCACCGTCTGCCCCACCCAGGCTCGGTGGTCCCTGGGAGGAAGAATGCCACCACCTCACTCCAGGAGGCTCCAGCAGAGCCCCATGAGCAGGCCAGGGTCCCACAAGGCCCCACAGCTGGCAGAAGGTGGCCTTCAAGCTCTAATGAGGACAGCAAATGGCTTCAGCAGTGCCTACCTGGACTTGCAACTTACCGAACAGAAAGTGTGAAGTCTCCAGGGTTACTTTTACTGGGCCTTGCCAAAAAGCTGCCATCGACGCCTCTTGTCAACAGTAGATTTTCGGCCTCCACACCAGTGATATTTGGGTGAAACCATCTTGAAGGGGAAAAAAAAAAAAACAGTAAAAAAACGAAGGCCTGTGTCAGCTCTGCTCTCCACGCCATTGCAGCTGAGCTGCACGTGGGTGGCCAAGAGAAACAGGCACGGACCCCTGCCCCTGTCCCCTGCTCCTCGGCTGCCCCGCCCCACCTCTGCAATCACAGGGGCCAGGGATCCTTCTGGCACAGTGGTAGGTAGGACAAGGGGCATGGTCAGTGGGACTGGGCCTGGGGTTATTCAGATGGCACACTAATGGGAACAGGCCCCAAAAGAAAGTCCACATGGTCAGAAAATTGGTAGACAGAATGAGATTGGACAAACAAGTTAGTAAATACACAGATTATTTAATAAATAAGTAAACACATTGAGGGTAATGGGAGACAGGTTTCTCACCACTGAGGGGGAAACACAAATGTTACGAGAAAGCCAGAATAAACACTGAGCGTAAGACGGCAATTGGAGCTATCAGCGTACATTATAAATGTATGTAGAAAAACAAAAATGGGGGACTAGCTCAGCAGCAGGGCATGTGCTTAGCATATTCAAGACCCCAGGGTTCAACCTTAGCACACAAAAAGGAAACAAAAAGCATATATGCTTCCGTGTATATATGCAGGTATGTACATACACACACACACACACACACACACACACACACACACCCCAACACACACTCTCCCAGTTCTCTGAAAAGCCTAGGAAGCAATAACACCCCAGTAGCAATCAGCATACCTAACACCTTCATCTGAGTTTTCTCACACCATTCTCCCATAAAAGGAAGGGCTCAAGGCTGATTCTGGGGCTGAGGCAGTGAAAGGAAGAAGATAAGTATAGAAATTTTATTGTGTGACAGTGAAAAAGCACTCCAGCCAGGAACAATGTGCACGCCTGTGATCTCAGCAGCCTGGGAGGCTGAAGAAGGAGGATCCCAAGTTCGAGGCCAACCTCAGCAACTTAGTGAGGCCCTAAGTAACTTGGCAAGAGACCCTGTCTCAAAATTAAAAGTAAAAAGGGCTGAGGTGAGTGGTGGCTCAGTGCTAAAATGCCCCTGGGTTCAATTTCTGATACCAGAAAAGAAAAAGAGTATGGCAGACAACTTGAAGGGCCTCCCACTGGCCAAAGTAGGGGCAGTAAAAACAAATTATAACCCATGAAGAAAAAGGTGCCCTTGAGAAGTCACACCAGAGACAGAATGATGGCTGCAGGAGCTTCTGGTACCACCTGGGGGTTCGCGTGTCAGTTAGAGAAGATGAATGCGGTCTAGAGATGGATGCGGGGGCGAAGGGAGCACAGCAGATGAATGTGCTGATCCCCAGAAACGGCGAAAATAGTCCACTTCAGGTTATGGATATTCTGCCACAACAAAAAATGACACACGGGAAAACTTTGCAGCAGAATCACAAACAATAAGTGTGGAAAGAGTGGAAGAATTGGAACATCACCATCTGGAAGTCATATTAATACTTCAGGAATCACTACTAAAACTAGTGGGTGAATATCTCAGAAAGAACAGGACATTCAATTGCCAACACAAAAAAATGAAAGTAAAAAAGGAGGAACATGATATTGACAGCAATTTACTAGGAGTGCCTCCCCACAAAATGCTTTTTTTTTGAAGGGAGGGATACCAGGTGTTGATCCTAGGGGCACTTAACCACTGAACCACATCCCCAGCACTTTTTTATTTTGAGACTGAATCTTGCTAAGTTGCTTAGGGCCTCACTAAGTTGCTGAAGCTGGCTTTGAACTCATGATCCTCCTGCCTCAGCCTCCTGAGGCCCTGGGATTACAGGTGTGCACCACCATTTCTGGCCAAAATGCTTATTTTTAAAAAATACTACCAGGCATGGTAGTGCACACCTATAATCCCAGTGATTCAGGAGGCTGAGGCACAAGGATCCAAGTTTGAGGCCAGGCTTAGCAAAGCCTAAGTAATTCAGTGAGACTGTCTCAAAATAAAAAAAAGGGCTGGGGATATGACTCAGTGATAAAGCACCCCTGGGTTCATCCCCACCAGAAAAAAAAAAATTGCAGTGGAAAAATTTCAGATATTTATCTTAAAGAATTAGTAAAAGTTATGGATTAAAATGACATTATGTCTCCTGATACAAACAATGAGAATACAAGTGTTGTCTCTGTGATATTCCTGCCAGAACTGTACTTCCTAAATCTAATGATGAGGAACCAGGCAAACCCCAAATAGGTGAGTCTACAAACTATTGGTGTGTACTCTTCACAAATGTCATAACCATGAATGCCTGGGATTGACGGGGAAGTATCCAATTAAAAGTCAGTCACAAGATACCAAATGTAACGTAGGGCATGATCCTGAACAATGACATGTATCAGAAAGAAAGGGGCAAAAGGGAAGAAGAATATTTGTTTGTTTTGTCTTTTGTGATACAGGACATTACTAGAACAGTCTAAAAGGGGTCTAAGGATTTGACGGCAGGACTATTCTAATGACAATTCTGATGATGTACTGTGATTATGCGACCAAGTATCCTAGTTTTTAGGAAATACACACTGAAACATTTGGGCAATGAAAGATCATGTCTGCAACTTATCTCAAATGGTTCAGGAAAAAAATTATATACACAGTACACATATATATAAGTATGTAGAAAGTGGGAGACTTGGCAACATGCTACATTGGTGACTGGTGTATCTGGGTGAGAAATAAGCAGAATTCTCTGCATCTTTTGGGTAGCTTTGAAATTACTTCAAATACAATGTTTTTAAAAACACACATCTATCCTGGGTGGCATTTGCAGCAAGATTCCTTCAATGATTTCAAAAGTCACCAAGAATTGGAGTAAGAGAGTAATTTCTAATGTCAAATTATTCTAAATCTTTCCAGGGTAATTCAATGCTTCTCAATACTCCCAGGAACCTAAGTCAATATTAAATGTAGAGTCCCAGCACTGACAAGCAAATGGACTTTCAAGAGACTCTCAACAAACACTGGCCCAATTAGAGAGCTTCCCGACAGTGGAGGAGAGGGTGCGAGCAGGAAGAGCTGTCCCACATCCTGCAGGGAGGACGCGGAGAGCCATGGGGACTCCCTAGAAACACACCAAAGCTCCACTCTTACTAACCCCGTGACCTGGGCAAGTTCTTTAGCTCTTTCTACCTCACATTTCTCCTCTGCAAAATGACAGTTCTTTTTAAGAGGAAGCAGAAGGCTGGGGTTGTAGCTCAGCAGTAGAGCATTTGCCTAGCATGTGCAAGGCACTAGGTTCAATTCTCAGCACCACATATAAATAAATGAATAAAACAAAGATCCACCAACATCTAAAATATATATAATATTAAAAAAAAAAAAAAAGAGTAAGCTGAGAGCTGAGCCATACTGACGCACAGCTATCATCCCAGTTGAGGCAGGAGAAACTCAAGTTCAAGGCCAGCCTCAGCAACTTAGTGAGACAATGTCTCTGAAAGAAAAAAAAAAAAAAGGTCTGGGGATGTGGCTCACTGATAACATGCCCCTGGGTTCAATGCCCAGTACACACACTCCAAAAAAGAGTGAGCTAAGAATCCAGGGCATAAGATATACCCCAGTGAAAGAGCACATGCCTAGCATGTGTGAGGTCCTGGATGTAATTCCCCAACACAATGGGGAGAAAAAAAGCATGTTTACACTGCTATATAAGATAAGAAAAATTCATTCAGTGGACTATTACTCAGTCATAAAAAGGAATGAATACTGATAAATGTTATAATCTGGATGAACCTTGAAAACATGTCAAGTGAAAGAAGGCAGACACAAGAGGACACACATTGTATAAATCCACTGATATGAAATATCCAAATAGGCAAAGCCACAGAGACAGAAGTAGGACAATCTTAGGGCTGAGGGGCGAGAGAGGATGAGAGGGGTAATGGCTAAGGGATTGGAGGTCTCTTCATAAAGTGGAAGCTCCTTAGGCAGGTGGCCAGGGGGCCCAGATGGTAAGGCAGCAGCTTTCTCTAGCGCTGGGGGCCTCCCACTCCACCCCGGTGGGAAGGCAACACCGTATCAGAAATGTGGAAGGAGTGGCAGCTCCTGCAGACACTAGGAGAGGACCACCCAGGCAGAGGGGGAAGCAAGACAAGGGCATGGCAGGGCACAGGCAGACCAGGCCTGACCACTCAAGCAGGAGGCAGTAACACTGGAGCAGGGCAGACAAGCGCAGGGACAGGAGAAGCCAGGGAGGCTACAAAAGGCCAAAGAGGGCACTGCCAAAACCCAGCCTTTATTTTTTGTGAAATAGAAAAGAACTGCAGGGTCTAGGCACAGCAGCACCAGGATCTGACTTCACTTTTAAATGACCCTTCAGGCTCCTGTGTGAGAGCAAGGAGAGAAACACACCCAGCAGTGGGAAAGCCACCATCCGTGGTGATCCAGGTGGAAGGCAGAGATGCTAAGGACCCGGAGCAGCATAGCAGGGAGGAAGGAGCGCACCACAGGACTGCACCCCCCCCCCACAGGACTGGTGACAGATTTCATACACGGATGGAAAAAGAAACATGGGGGCACAAAGAATTCCTAGGCTTGGGGTCAGGCAACTACAAGGTGGAAGGTGCTGTGCAGGGAGATCTGGAAAGCCCAATGTCAGGCCCTGTATGTGTGAAATATGTGCTGCCCAGAGCCCTCCAGGAGTTTAGGACACAATAAGCAGAAAGTGTTGGGCACTGTTAACATGCATCATAATAAATACAAGGCTGTTCGGACAACAAGTCATCAGAAAATGCAGGAATCCATACTCAGTCTGATTTTGACATCCATGAAGTTTATATTAATTAAAATTTATTTTTCACTTTTCCTGTGGCATCTTATTAGTGCTTTGGGAGGTTTTCAAACATCATTCTGATGAACTGATTGTCTTTAAGAAAAATCACAAGGCTCAAGTCAAAAGAATAAAATATTAGTTTGCCTTGTACAACCCGTGAGAGCTAGTCAGAAGATCCAGACAGATTTCCCACAGGGAAGCCGTGACCTCAATCTATCTGACAGCTCTTAATCCAGCCCTCAGGTCTTGTGCATGCAGCACAAGTTGTGGCCACCTCAGCCAGTCCTGCCCTGGCTTCTTCATCTGCTGTCCCTGCTAATGTCCTCACAGCTCCAGGGAACAAAAAGTGGCAACCGAGGGCCTCCAGGTATTTACAATTTTTCCAAAAGTATAATGGAACTCCATACTACCCATATAAGCTAATTAGTCTACCCACATGAACCAATTAAAATATCAAATCTCTTTCCCTTTTGGCTTCAAAACATCCATTTAACCTCGTGTGACAGTCTGAAGCTGAGTGACATATATGCCTTCTACTAGGAGAAAAAAAATGGAAAAAATAATATTGGTATAATCTAAGTTTGAGGACCAGCTCTTTCAGAAAACAGAGTTTGACTTTAAAAATAAATAAACAAATAAATAAAAAGACAACCCTTCACTGGGTGAAGGGGAACACAACTCTGGCCCCAGGCTATTTCAGTTCAAATCCCAGATGTGTGACCCCAGGCTAGTTATTTAAGCTCTCTACTAAGTCATCTACAGAATGGGGACCATAAAAGTACCTATATCATTTTACCAAAAGAGAAAAATGAGTTAGTACTGTGTGTAATTGTGTGTGTGTGTGTGTGTGTGTGTGTGTGTGTGTGTATTATACGCTATAGTGCAATAAGGACTGGAATGGTGCACAGGACAATGGTAACTGCCTAAGTTTCCCTCTCCCCACATAACCTTCAAAAACAACACAGGGTAGTGGGGGGTGGGGAGCAGTGGTAGAGCACATGATTAGCACGAGGAAAGCCCTGGTTCAATCCCCAGAACCCAAATTTAAAAATAAAACTACAAAAAAAACAGGCCCTAGCTCAGTGCGGGGCCACAGGACTGTAATTCCAGTGACTTCAGAGGCTGAGATAGGAGGATCATAAGTTTGAGGCCAGCCTGGGCAACATAGCAAGACTCTCTCAAAATAAACATTTTTTTAAGACGCTCGACAGGTACAGTTGTGCATGCCTGTAATCCCAGCAGTTTGGGAGGCTGAGGCAGGAGAATCAAAAGTTCAAAGTCAGCCCCAGCAATTTAGCCAGGCCTTAAGCAACTTAACAAAGCCCTGTCTCAAAATACAAAAAATAAAAAAGGGCTCAGTATGTGGCTCAGTAGTTAAGCACTCTTGGTACCAAAAAAAAAAAAGGGGTGGAGGGGTAGGGTGGGGCTTGCCTGGGGTTAGGGATATAACTCAATGGTAGAGTGACCCTAGGCTAAATATACAGCATCAGAAGTAGTATGCAGAGAATGCCCAAATTTCCAAAATATCCCTAAGTATAAAAAAACACCCCAAATCTCAGTGAGAGATGTTTCATCTTCCCTCTGCAATCCTTGGCACCAAGCAAGGACATTCTGAGAAAAACTGCCCAGGAGAGAACGGGGAGCTCATATGAGGCGTAAAATTGCTCCAAAATTTCCTCCAGCAGGACAAAATCCACCCAAAGGGTGAGAATACTGAAAAAGCTTCTAGTAGCTCAGAGCCCTGTTTCTAGGGAAGGGGCACGATTTTAGGGGGAAAGAATAAAAAGCTCTACAAATAAATTACAAAGCCAAGAAGAAATGAGTAATTTTTCTAGGTAAATGTGGATTACCAAAACTGACCTCAGAAAAAATTTAGAACAATTTCTACAGAAAAATAATTTTAAAATTATCCCACAGGCTGGGAGTGGTGGTGCACGCCTGTATCCCAGCAGCTCGAGTGGCTGAGGTAGGAGAATTACAAATTCAGAGTCAGTCTCAGCAATTTAGTGAGGCCCTAAGCAACTCAGTGAGACCCTGTCTCAAGAGAAAAAATAAAAAGGGTTGGGGAGGGGGCTGGGGTTGTGGCTCAGAGGTAGAGCACTTGCTACTTGCCTAATGTGTTTGAGGTACCGAGTTCAATCCTCGGCACCACATGAAAATAAAATATATTGTGTCTCCCTATAACTTATATATTTAAAAGGGTTGGGGAAGTGGCTCTGTGGCTAGGTATCCCTGGGTTCAATACCTAGTACAAAAAAAGGGGAGGGGGGTGAATCGCTACTTAACCTTGGAGCAAGAAAAGGATTTCTACAACTCAAAATTTAAGGGCAATACAAAAAAACTGATAAATCTAGGATGCCAATTTTAACATTGCCTTCAACTCAATTGAAGAAAAAGTCACTGAATGGTAAAATCTCAAGGACTAAATAAAGGCAGTTCTAACCTCCAATTTGAGGGTCTTTCAAAAGTGTTCATTCTCTGAGAACCAAGAAACAGATCCAACTTCATTCTAAGGTAGACAATTTACAGCCCACTGTCCCTCCCAGAGTTCAGTTCTCATCTCGGCCTAAAAATCCTTCATCTATAAAAATAATGACATTCCAAGACTCAGAAAAACAGCCATATCATTAAATCTGGATGCAGTATTTCACTCTTCCATCATTTACTCGGAGTTTCTGTGTTTTGTTTTGTTCTGGAGTTTGAACCAGAGCCTCAAGCATACTCAGCACATGTTCTATCACTGAACTACATCCCCAACCCTTACTCATATTTTTCAATCTGCAAGATAAAAACCCACCTACAGAGAGAAACATCAGGAAAATGCTTCCGAAGAACACATTTTAAAAGCAGATATGAGCACACCTATAAATCTCAGCTACTCAAAAGGCTAAGACACAATGTTCACCAAGTTCAAGATCAGCCTGTGCCACCATACTACACCCTGTCAAAAATAAACTTTCATCAATATGAAATGACTCTATTAGATGATTATGTAATACTCTTTATCTTGAATCTTTCCTTAGCCTGATATTATTAGTACCACCCCAAAATCCTCCTTTGCCTATGTTTGATTTATTATTTGTCATTATTTCTGGGTCTGCTTGTCTTTTCTGAGCAGAACACAATTGGATTTTTCTTTTTAATTCCATCTGACTTGGCCATTAATTGGGGGACTTAATCTGAGATCACTGACAGCTTAGGTTGGTCTCATAGCTGCCAATTGTTTTCAACTTTCAACTTTTTCTGCCTTTTACTATTTTGCTACTTCACTGACTTGCAGGCAGAAACCCAGTTTCTAATTCTAACATGATTTTAATTCTTTTTAAATTATAAAGATGGATATTTTATAGCACTTCAAACATATCCTAAAGTAAGCTTATAACTACCCCATTAATGAAGGAGATAAAATGTTTCCTCCTCTCTAGGGAAAGTGAAATCCCTACTGCTGCTCTCCCTCTCACCGGCCCACCTCATTATTAGCCTTCATCGAATGAAATACCATAAGCCCAGCTACTGCTGTTTCCCCACCTAGTACTGGGGACTGAATCCAGGGATGCTCTACCATGGAGCTATGCCCCCAGCCTCACTGACCTATTTATTTATTCATTTCTCAAATAGCCCCCCCCCTTTTAAAGCCCTTTTTATCTTATTTAGCCCTTTCTAAAATCATTTTGATTCATTTATTATAATGGTTCAGAAAGGTAAGAAAGTCAAGAAAAAAACAAGCTTCCTTTCAGATATTCAGTTGCACTTGTCAGAAATAACTACATACAGTAATCTTTTTTTTTTTTTTTCAATTGTAGGTGGACACAATGCCTTTATTTTGTTTGTATATATGTGGTGCTGAGGATCCAATCCAGGGTTTCACATGTACTAGGCGAGCGCTCTACCACTGAGCCACCACCCCAGCCCTGCTTATTTTGTGTTTTATTTAGAGACAGGGTCTCGTGGAGTTGCTTAGCATCTTGCCATTGCTAAGGCTGGCTTTGAACTTTCAGTCCTCCTGCCTCAGCCCTTGAGCCACTGGATTACAGGTAGGTACCACCTCACCCAATCATAGCAGTCTCTTAATCTTTAAGAAATGTCCTATGCTGTCAGGTACAGTGGGGCACCCCTATGATCACAACTACTCAGGTGGCTCAGCCAGGAGAATCACAAGTTCAAGGCCAGCCTGGGCAACTTAGCAAGACACTGTCTCAAAATAAAAAATAAAAAGGGCTGGGGGTGCAGCTCAGTGGTAGAGCACCCCTGATTCAATCCCCACTACCAAAAAAAAAAAAAAAAGTCATGTATATGTAAACATATGCCTATGTATGTGTGCATATACACTACTCCCTCCACACCCACCTGAGTGAAACACAACCACACACATAAATGCACACAAATGGGATTCTCCGGATGCCCACCCTAATTTCTTCACTTGCAAAGCTTTGAAGGCCTTTCTTTCACTCACATCTGGCATGGGTAAGGGAATGGGCCTGTCAGAGGGATGGGTGGCTATGAAATAAAAGCTGTGAAAGTAATGTATCAGAAACTTAAAAGACGAAGAAGAAATATAGACAAAAGGCAAGAATATTTTTAAAGCATAGGCAGACTAGAAGGATCTGGCTATAACAAAGAAGAAGCCTGCCGCTTGCTTTCTTTATTTATAATGGTACAAATCAAAGGGGATCAGCAGGTATAAGGTTTCAGTGTGACAGGGGTCTTGTTTCTGTGCTTGCTTCTCCATATGACAGAGGTCTTGCAGTAAACCATCTGGTGTTTGGTTCTTGGCAAGTTACCCTCATCTCTGGGGCTGTGTTTGGACTTGACCTGTGAGCTATGTCAGGGTGCCAACGTGAGTTGGGGAGTTCTCAAACCAGTGGGTACAATCTGAGAGTTCCCAAAACAGTGATTTCCCTGCCTGATGGCTGGAACATCGCTCAGTTCACACCCAGCTCTTCTATAGCCCCCAGCAGTCTTTCTGTATCAGTATGCGCTTTGTAATGGCTATACAACCTTCCATTGTACAAATGTACCATCCATAATCATCCCTATTAGAGAGCGCTTGTGAGTCCCAGATGCTTGTTACTACAAATATGCAGTACATGTGCAGAACATATCCTGTACAATCATCTTTACACACATTTACATACATTAAATTTTAGTTGTAGATGGACCCAATGCCTTTATTTTGATTATTTATTTTAATGTACCAGACCCAGTGCTTCACATGTGCCAGGCAAGCACTCTATCACAAATTACACCCCAATCTTCATAAGTTACTGTTAGAAATGCTTTACTTAGATGCATAATTTTCCATTTTGACAAATAATGCCAAACTGCCCTTGAAAGAAATAATTTGTATGTTAAACCACCTTTTCTCTCACTTTTGCCAGTGCTATTTATTATCAAACATTTTTATCTGTGTCGATTAATGAAAAAATGATACCATTTTATTATTTTTTTAAATTTAGCCTCTTTATTTATTTATTTTGGTTTTGACAGTGCTGATAACAGAACTCAAGGCCTCATGCCTGCTAGGCAAGTGCTCTACCACTGAGCTACAACCCAGCCCTCACTGCATATTTCTTTTTAAGAATGAACTCTTTTTCATGTTTTCAGACCACTTATTTTTCCTTTTCTGACTTGTCAGTTTATCACTGTTCATTTCCTATTAGTATTTTCCTTGTTGACTTGTAGGAACTCTTGACAGAATCAGAAAATTCCCCTTTATTATAAGTGTGGCAAGTATTTGTCTTAACTTTTTCCCCCTTCTTACTGTCTGGGCTATTTTTTTCCCCGACAGTAGTTCATCTGGCATCGTTAAATTATCAGAGTTTTCCATGATGGCTTCTGGGTTTCCTGCCATGATTAGAAACTAACTTAGCTCACTGCATTGTTGCGCAAGGGAAATACATTAATATATGTAAAATGCTTAGCATGAACCAAATCTTCAATTTCACCTTTGGAACTAAGAAGTTTGTTTTAGGCATGAGAAAATATTTAAAGTCACAGGTTTTAGCTGGGCCTTCCAACACACGGTCCCTACTGAGTCTCACGCTCTGATGACCTCTCTGATTTCCTCAAACATGCCACATGTGGCCTTTGCTTGTGCTTTTCCCTCTGGGGGCCCCACATTCAATTCCCTACCCCACCTTCTCAGTGAACCCCTGCTCCCACAGCGCCGTGTGTGATCGATTCCTACAAGTGCCAGGTTAAAGGCTGGACTGGCAGTTCCATGAGGACAGAGGACACACCTAGTTCTTCTCCTCAGTGTACCCCAACCCCCTAGCTACAGAGTAAGTTCCTTAATAATTATCTGTCGCTAGAAGGGAAGGAAGAGCAGCCTGCGGGCACGCTGTCACTGCTCTCCCACGTCCACACAGTTTCACATCTCCAACCCATGGCGTCAACAGGGCTGTCAAAGATGCCTCCTCCTCCCATAGAGGCACCCGCTCAGGAAGAAGCAGCCGGCTGCCGACACCCCAGGCAAAGGCTCTCCTCAGCTAGGCCCCCAGCAGTTCTTTGACAAAATAAAATCGTTACTGTCACCCAGTCACTTCTTACTGGATTTATTGTGCTAAGGAGGAATTGTTTCCCCATCTGTACACCACTGCGGGCATTGTAAGAATTTGGCAAGTAAAGATCTTGGGCCCCTGTGCATGAGGCAAAGTCTTGCCCCAAATCTCCCCATGCATTTGGGGACATCAAATTTTGATGTTTTAACTAAATTAACCCAAGTGGGGAAAATAACTCTGTGGCCACTTCTCTTCACCTCCAAAACCAGACTGGTGCCCTGGCTGAACTTGATCCAGCTTCGTCCTGGGCCCCTTGCTGTAAAGGCGCATGTTGGCAAGCACAGTCACCAATGTAGGCACCAAATAACAAGGGCTGAGGTTCTTTCACAGGACAAATGGCTGAGGTAGATGACACAGTATAGCCCATTAAGCAGATCCCGCTTAAAGCAATGGAATTTTATATTTATTCTGAAGTAACTGGAAAGTTCTATCATGCTGAATGATAGAGGAAAAGAACCAAAGTCATAAACACCTCTACATAGGTCAGCAACCATTCTACCAGGTGACTACAGGCAGGATATAAACCGTTTGGTTGTAAACTTCAATTTACACAAAGAAAAAAATGTTTCTCTTAAGTGCCTTTACAGCAACAACAACAAAAAAATCACACATACATTCTGAATGTTGTTCAATTCAATAAAGTCAATAAGCATGCACATTTTAAATAAATATATGCATTTTTATTTAAAAACATGAGTTGCATTTTATAAACACTGAGTAAATCCAGCTACACAGCATGGAAAACATAAAATATAGGGTTACCCATCCCTTCCTAATTTTTTTTTCCCCAGGGGAAAGGGGTTCTATGAAGGATTGAACCCAAGAGTACTCTACCACTGAACCACATCTATATGTCTTTTTGTTTTATTTTCAAACAAGGTCTCACTCAGTTGTTGAGGCTGGCCTCAAACTTGCCAACCTGCCTCAACCTCCTGAGTAGCTGGGATTACAAGCATGTGCCTGGCTTTAGTATCCTTCCCCTTACCCCACTCCCGCACACCGCTCCCCAGTATCTGTTTTTAAAAACCTACTACCAGCCAGCTCAATGACACATGCCTGTAATCCCAGCTACTTGGAAGGCTGAGGCAGGGTCCAGGCCAGACTTTGAGAGACCCTGTCTCAAAATAAAAATTTAAAAGGGTGGGATGGGCTGGGGTTGTGGCTCAGTGGTAGAGCACTTGTCTGCCTAGTATATGTGAGGCACTGGATTTGATTCTCAGCACTCATTTAAATAAATGATTAAAATAAAGGTCCATCAACAACTAAAATGTATATATATGTGTGTGTGTGTGTGTATGACTCCAGGGTGTGTAGAACAACTGTCCTCAGGCGGCTCTTGACCTGAGTGACTCTGTGTAGAACAGCAGCTCTCAGGCTCTGCGTGCCTTCAGTGAGTCCATGATGTGTAGAACAGCAGTCCTCAGGCTGTGCCTGCACTAGTGACATCATGGTGTACACAACAGCAATTTCCAAGTGGTGCCTGACATGAGGGACTCTATGGTGTAAAGGACAGCAGTTCTCAGGCTGTCCCGTCTTGAGTGACTCCATGGTATACACACAGCAGTTGTCAGGCTATGCCTGCAGCTGTGTGACTCCAGGGTATTAGGACAGCAATTCTCAGTCTTTCCAATCCTGAGTCACTATGTGGTGTGTAGAAAAGCAGCTCTCAAGCTGCTCCTGCCCTTTGTGACTCCATGGTATGTAGAAAATATATATATATATATATATATATATATATATATATATATATATATGTATACACACACACACACACACACACACACACATATATATATACACACACACACACACACACACACACACACATACATACATATATATTATATGAACTGGGGATGTAGTTCCGTGGTTAAACGCCCCTGGGTTCAATTCCGGGTGCAAAAAAAAAAAAGAGGGAGGGTGCCGGGGATGTGATAGAGCACCCCTGGGTTTAATCCCCAGAATTATAAAAATTAAACAAATAGCTACTGCTATAGCCTTAAAAACTATAGAAGTTCCAATATGCAATTAGCAAACATAATAAAGATTAGATGAGGCAAAAATCATCAATAGAAGCTGAACTGAAGGAGAAAGAAAAACTGAAGGACCAGAGTATTTATACAGACTTAAACTATCTCCCTGTCCATTGCTTGCAAGGGAGAAAATAGACAAAATTATATAATGCAATTATACATTGGGAAAACACTGCAAGGAATATTATTATACATTGTACTTCTATAATGGAAAAAATGGATAAACTCTTAAGTACATGATTAAAATTAAAATCATCAACAGACTTCATGTACATCAGAACCTGATACTCGGAGAACGACACATCACCTACACAGTACTCTGGTTGAGAATGCTGAATCTAACAATGATGAAACATCAGACAAACCCAAAACGAGAGCTCAAGCAGGGCCTGGTGCACACACTTATAGTCCCAGATACTGGGCAAGGAGGTCATGGTAGGAGGATCATGTGGGTGCAGAAGTTTGAGGCCAACCTGAACAACATAGTAAGATCCATCCCAGGAGAAAAAGGGGAGATCGTCTATATTTTAAGAGTAAATAGTTTATGTTATATTTTTTAAATCACTGCCATAAAAGACTGCAGAAATATTCTAGATTAAAGAAACCAACAACTAAATATAACTGGATCTAATACTGAAGAAGGGGAAATGCTATGAAGGATATTTTTGGGTCCATTGACACAGATAGAATACTCAAGATTAGACAAAACTATTGTTATCATTAATAAGTTTACTGAAGTAAAGAGAATAACTATATTATTAGAAAATATACACTGAAGTATTTAGGGGGTAAAGGGTTCAGAAAATGTTCATATGTTCAGAAAAAATATTACATATCTGTATACACATATAGAATAAGAAAGAAAGAAAAAATGATCAAAACAAATGGGATAAGATGTTAACACTGGTGAGGCTTGGCTTGGTGGCACACTCCTATAATCATAGTGACTTGGAAGGCTGAGGCAGCAGGATTTTAAGTTCAAGGCCAGCCTCATCAACTTAGCGAGGTCTTAAGCAACTTAGCAAGACTCTGTCTCTAAATACAAAATAACTGGGCTGGGGATGTAGCTCCAGAGGTAACATGCTCGCCTGGCATGCGCGGGGCGCTGGGTTCGATCCTCAGCACCACATAAAAATAAAGATGTTGTGTCCACCGAAAACTAAAATAAATAAATAAATAAAACTATTCTTTTTTTTGATACTGGGGATTGAACCTAGGAGTACTTTAGCACTGAGCCACATCGCCAGCCCTTTTTATTTTTTATTTTGAGACAGGGTCTCACTAAAGTGCTTAGGCCCTCATTAAATTGCTTAAGCTGGCCTTCAACTTGAGATCTCCTGCCTTAGTTTCCTGAGTCACTGGAATTACAAATCTGTGCCACCACACCTAGCTCCATATACTGTCCTTACTCTTGTATCTTTTATCTAAGTTTGGAATTAATTCCAAATAAACCAGATATGTTGCCATAATCCCACCTACTTGGGAGGCTAAAGCAGGAGGAGTGCACGTTTCAAGACAGGCTGAGCAATTTAGCAAGACCCTATCTCGAAATAAAAATTAAAAAGAGCTGGGCCTGCTGCAGTGGCACAGACATATAATCTCAGCAGCTCAGAAGGCTGAGGCAAAGAATGGAAAATTCAAGGCCTGCCTTGAATTTTAGCAAGACCTTACGCAACTTAGTGAGACCTGTCTCAAAAAATAAAAAAGGGTTGGGGTTGTAGGTCAGTGGTAGAGTACCCCTGGGTTCAATACCTAATACCACCAAAAATAAATAAAATTTTTTTAAAGCCTTGTAAATTACATAACAAATGATAAAATTTTAAAGCCTTATAATTATAAAAATAAGATTTCTCTATCCTTATATTACTCCAAACTCTTTTTTCAGTGATTATTAACTGGCTAGGATAATAAGAAAAAATTACACATGATGCATGGTTAAAATCACATCTACATCTAATTAATGTTTTGCCTGGTGCCAGCAGGCAGGGTGAACTTGCCTGGAGAGTGATGGTAATAAGTGCTGAAGCTCTTGCTAGGGAGTGCACAAGGCCCTGGGTTCAGTCCCAACACTAAGGAAAAAATATAATGATCAAATAAAGAAATCCAACTTTTAACCATGAAATTCTGCTATTTGTTGTTGAAGTGGGACTTGAAATTCAGCCGGTTCTCACTCAGGCATATTTGATAGAATAACACTCCTAGAGTAACCTGATGATGCCGAGAATGTAGAAGCTGCTGAAAGGCAACTTGCAGGGCTGTAGGTGAGGCCAGGCAGGCGCCACCTCACCCTTCAGCAGGATCAGCAGCGGGAGATAAGGGGTGGTCGTCTCCTTACCCTTTTATTAAAGGAACAGCATTATTTCATTTACAGCTTATAATTACACCAATCCTGTTATTAAGAGCAAAACAGATGAGAATGATATCTTCAAGGGAGAGAGTAACTAGCATTTAGCACACAGGCTGGACACAGGGAGGGCTTAATAAGCATTAGTTTCACAGTTGTTATGGTTATCGTTGCTGGTGCATGTCGTGCGGGGTGGATAGTTCCCATGCCTAATTATGTTGGTTTCACACAGGCCATCTAAATGTATGTGTCATTTAAGTTACACTGCCTGTTCACAGTTAACTTCCTCATGGCTCTGGGGCTCTCTCTCTCTCTCTCCATTATGTCAAAGGACATATAATTAGAAATTGGAGTTTCCATGTCATAACCCCTCTCCATGAGCTTGAATATATTTTAAACTCTCCTTCCTCAGCTATTTTTCCAAAAGGCATTTGAAATTACCAAAATCTTCTTCCCAACTAAATTTCTAATATTTGTGTTCAACCACTGACAATTTTGCAATTGGCAGCAGGCTTATCACTACAAAGAGTAGTCATAATTAATTCAAACCCTGAAATTTTAGTTAGGGAAAGTAGAGAAGTACATGGAGTTATTGGAAATCTGCATCTATAGGGCTGGCCTCTAGGATTATGAGCACTTAGGATATTAACTAAAAGGAAAAAAAAAAAAAAAAACTCCCCACCTCTGTCTCCCACCTAGCAGAAATTTGATACAAGGGCTGGGGATGTGGCTCAAGCGGTGGCGCGCTCGCCTGGCATGCACGGGGCGCTAGGTTTGATCCTCAGCACCACATAAAAATAAAATAAAAATTGTGTCCACAGAAAACTAAAATAAATAAATAAATAAATAAATAAATAAAAAGAAATTTGATACAATAAGGATTAGACTAAAAAACAAATGAGCAAAAACTGTCATGTTTTGTGACATTTTGTAATACATCTGTATCTGTATTACCTGCAGGGAGGGGGAAAGACAAATCAGAATGACTCCATTTATCAACAAGGCCATTAATACAATGGGCCCAGACAGGATGAAAAGATACAAATTCCAGTCCTCACCACATACACGGTGGGTACTTAACAAATGGCTGTTGACTGAATCAACTTGAGGACACAGAGGCATGCAGTGGGTGTAGCTCAGTGGTAGAGCATGTGCTTGGCATGTGTGAGGCCTTACGTTCTTTTCTCAGTGTCACCAAAAAATTAAGACTTGTGAAGAAGAGCCTCAGGTCAAGGTCTAAAGTGGGCTTCAGGACCTACTACACACAACCTCTGTGCTGAGTAGGTTTGACGAAGTGAAAGCATGAGTTGCAGCTGGTGTGGTGGCACACACCTGTAATTCCAGCAACTCAGGAGGCTGAGGCAGGAAGAGCACAAGTTTGAGGCTAGCCTCAGCAACTTAGCAAAATGAAAACTAAAGGGGTTGGGGATTTAGCTGAGTGGAAGAGCACTTGCCTAGCATGTGCAAGGGCCTGAGTTTGGGCCTCAGCCCTGGGGGAAAAAAAAAAGAAAGAAAGAAAGAAAGAAAAGAAAAAAAGAAAAAGAAATAGTTCTGGGGATGTAGCTCAGTGGTGAAGTACCTCTAGATTCAATCCCCAGTACCAAAAAAAAAAAAAAGGGTTTACAAACCCAAACTACCTATAAGGAAGTCACACCAAAAACCTAAGTCCCTGGGTGGGATTGGGGGAAATAAATCAGTGGTAGAACATCTGCCTAGATGCCCAAGGCCCTGCAAAATAGCAATAAAATAAATAAAATGCATAAATCCCTGATTAGCCAACATAGATTCTGCAAAGGCTTTGCTTTTTGAGGCTAAAAACTTATGTGAGGCTTTTTTTTTTTTTTAACATTTATTTTTAGTTGGAGGTTGACACAATACCTCTATCTTATCTTTTTTAATGTGGTGCTGAGGATGGAACCCAGTGCCTCATGCATGCTACGCAAGTGCTCTACCACTGAGCTGTAACCCCAGCCTGAGTGAGATTTTTTTAAATGCTGATGAGACAAAAGGAAAATCCAATGATGCTGAATATTTTGTTTTATCTATGCATCTCCCTCCCCCAGTGACGTGAGGAAACCATCGAGCAGGCCAATAATTTCAGGAACTTAAAGCTGCTATACTAAGAAGCTGCTGAAAATAAAAAAATTAGAAGGGCTGAGGATATAGCTTAGAGGGAAATCTCCCCTGGGTTCAGTCCCTAGCACCAAAAACCAACAAACAACAACAACAACAAAAAGCTAGGAGTCCAAAGTCTAATACCTGTTTCTTGCCTATATAGAAAGTGATCCTGTGTATATATCTCTTTTAAAAAAATATTTTTAGATGTAAATGGACACTTCATTTTATTTATTTATTTTTATGTGGTGTTTTGGATTGAACCCAGTGCCTCACACATGCTAGGCAAGTGCTCCACCACTGAGCTATAGCCCCAGTTTGGGGTATATCTTTATTACCTCTTGCTCTGGAAAAATTATTATCTTTGTTCTTGAGGAGAGCATTCTACTTTGGTACTTTACAGACTGCAAGAATATTCTTCAGGCTGAGCATGTAGCTTAGTGGTAGAGTGCTTGTCTAGCATGCTCAAGGCCCTGGGTTCAATCCCCAATCTCTCTTTCTCACACACACACATACCCAAACTATATGTGGGATGTGTGTGTGTATATATGCACGTGCACACATATGTATTCTTTTTTTTAAGATTTCTTTTTTAGTTCTAAATTGACACATTACCTTTGTTTTCTTTATATGTGGTGATGAGGATCGAACTCATAGCCTCACACATGCTAGGCAAGCACTCTACCACTGAGTCCCAGCCCCAGCCATATACATTCTTGTATATGAATATATTCTATGTATATAAGAATATACACATATATGTGTATGTGCATATATATATATATACCACACATACACGCACATATATACACACACATATATAAATGAAAGAACACATCTTTCCTAGTTAATTTTTTAATATTCTATAGGAAAAGAAAAAAAATTTTAAACAAAAAAAATTTAAATTCTATAGGAAAAGGATAAATCACGAAGAGAAGCAGTCAATAGAGGCATGCATTTTAAGTAAGAAGCTACAAAAATGCTGTAAAGGCAGCTTTCCAGGGTAGCAGACAGATGTGCCTGTGCAGATCACTGTCTTCTCAGGCAGGCTCACTGGTCACCATCTAGGCTCTGATG
Source organism: Callospermophilus lateralis (assembly GCF_048772815.1). Lineage (NCBI taxonomy): Eukaryota > Metazoa > Chordata > Mammalia > Rodentia > Sciuridae > Callospermophilus > Callospermophilus lateralis. The sequence goes on along the minus strand of NC_135305.1, from coordinate 149,297,568 downwards.
ACAAGGCAATAAAACAAAACTGCCTCTGAAAATGTCTTTCCACAAATTGCTTCTACCTACTTCAAAGCCTTCTATAACCTTGTCTTCCCAGTAGTCAGAAGGATATTTTTAAATAGATCAGTGCATGCTGCTCCCTTGATCACATCCTTCTATGGCTTTGCACTGCTCTTAAAATACAATCCGAACTCCAGTCCATGGTGCACACGACACTGAAGACCTTAAGAATCTTTGCACACGGCTGGGGGGTAGCTTAGTGGTAGAGCATGTGCTTGGCATACACAAGGCCCTGGGTTCCATCCAAAATAAATCAATAAATAAGAATCCCTGCATGGTCTAGTCCCCTCCCTGACTCCCTCCCCAATCTCACAGCTCCTGCACTTGCTACCTCCTGCTCTTCAAAACCCCAAGAACCTCCCACCCAGCACATTCACATGTGCTGTTCCTAAAACCTGGAACACCCAACACCTTGTACAGGGCTTGGCATGTAGTAACCCCACCACAAAGACTTCTCCAATGAATGGATAGATGTTTCATTACTGTGGTCAATGGGATGATAAAGACTTACATCTGTATCATCTATATTCCACTATCATTAAAATAGACTTCATGGGCTGAGGATATAGCTCAGTTGGTTCAGTGCTTGTCTAGCATGCACAAGGCCCCAGGTCCAATCCCCAACACCACCAAAAACAATAACAACAACAAAAAATAGACTTCATAGGGTTCAGGATGTAGTTCAGTAACAAATATAAGGCCCTGGGTTCTATCCCCAGGACCACAAAAAAGAAAAGAACCTTAGGTTTCTCTCAGTAGCTCAGGAGGGAGGCTGAGACAGGATGATCACAAGTTCGAAGCCCCTGGGTTCAATCAGAGGTACCAAAAAAAAAAAAAAAAAGAGAAGAAGAAGAAAGAAAAAGAAAACAGACTTTGTATGTATGTGCATATGTTTGTAAGTAGGCATTTATAGGCACATAAATATTTATGTAGTCATACACAGTGTGTGTATGTGTTATCAGTATACAAGTATATAAATACATTCAACACAGTATATTATATACTGATATATTTTTATATCAATTTGACAATAACTTTATTAAAATTATTTAATGCTGGCATAAAAATCTATCTCCTCTCTAAATTCAATGCTCCTTGCAAACATGGATAATCTCTGTCATATATCAGTATTGCTAAAGACTAGAGCACATACATGTCTGCTAAATGCATACAACCTCCAAAGCCTTAGTAATGAACTAGGCTGCATATTAGGGAATCTGAATGCATTTCAGGGATCTTGAACCCTGGTGCAATCTGTAACTCCCACAGAACCTACCCAACACCAGGATTTGCCTTTCTTTTCCTTAAAAATATCAACATTAGATGGCAAGTCCTGCCTGTATTTCCCAAAGGAAAGAGGAATAAGCTGTGTCCCTATTGTTCTGTAGCTGCCTAACAAAGTACATCAAGGCCTGCTAGCAACAGTTACAAACATGATTTGGCTGAGCTTCCCAGGGTCATGTGCGACTCCTAACAGCCTCCACATTGACCGCACACAAGAAGGGCAAGTTATCCTAGCAGCAGCCCTGGCACTTGAGCAACTCTGGCCAAAACCCTGGTCTCATATCAGGACATGACATTAATAAAGACAACCCAGTTGCAACTGGAAAGGCACATAACTTTTATTTTTCAGCAAGGCAAGTTTATTTACTCCCACAGGAGATAAACAAACATGACCACCAGGGAGAGCCTGGGACAAAATGTACTTGACCTGCAGTAGATAAACGAAAAGCCTGGAGTCTGAGAACAAGCTCAATTTTCTGCCCCTCTCAGTTCAAGCTCAAGAACATATCTTGCAGAGCAACAAAAGCAAATGTAAATGATGTAACACATGCTAAGGGGAGATTCAAACTACAGGTAGTTTTGGCAGCTGAACAAGTGCAGAGTGAGACAAGTAAGCAATCTCAAATCCTAAATTCAGAGGTTGGAGTGAGTTCAGTGGTAGAAAACTTACCTAACACATCACCCCCCCCACACACACACACACACAAATCTAAATTTCATAAAAATACTACTAAATTACCTAGGAGTTATTTAATTACCCAATGTGTTGTTTCCCTACCTATGATGTTAAAAGATATCAGTAAACAGAATATACAAGTATTTTAATTACTGAATGCATACAAAAATCTAAACCCTATTGACACTAATCAAAAGGAGATATTTTGCTAATTAAGAAAAATAAAATTAAATATAATGTTTGTCATTCAAGTATCAGCTCACTTGATAACTCCCAAGAAAAACCTGTCCTAAATTCCCCATCAAAACTAAATGTAGGGGCTGGGGTTGTGGCTCAATGGTAGAGCACTGGCCTAGCACAGGTGAGGCACTGGGTTAGATCCTCAGCACCACATAAAAATAAATAAATAAAGCTATTGTGTCCATCTACAACTAAAAAAATATCAAAAAAAAAAAAACTAAATGCATTTCCTCACATTTTTGTGGGTTCCTCTACCCCAGGCATTTATTACTACCTAAAACTACTGTATTTATTCATGATTATTTCTCCTTTCTCGGTCATGAAAAGGGAAATTTTTGCCTATCTTACTGCTAAATCTGAGTAGCTCAATAACTGCTTGTTGAATGAATTAATACTAATTCAAAATAATTTGAAAAAGAACAAAGTTGGAGAACTAACAGAATCTGAATTCAACTTTACTATAAAGTTACAACAAGGCCACACATGATGGAGCACGCCTGTAGTTCCAGCAACTCTGGAGACTGAGGCAGGAGTACTGCAAATCTGAGTACTGCAACCTCAGCAACATAATGACAGCGATCCTGTCTCAAAATAAAAAAAAATAAGAAAAGGGGTCTGGAGTTGTGGCTCAGTAGTAGAGCATTTGCCGAACATGTGTGAGGCACTGGGTTCAATTCTCAGCACTACATGTGAATGAATGAATGAATGAATGTCCATCACACCTTTAAAAATATTTAAAAAAAAAAAAAAGAAAGAAAGAAAAGGGTAGGAGTTGTAACTCAGTGGTAGAGTGCCCCTGGGTTAAACCCCCATAAATAATAAATAAATGAATAAGCTAAATAATCATCAAGACCATGTGGTTCTGGCATAAGGATAGACAAATAGGTCAATGGAACAGAATAGATTCCAAAAACAGACCCACACATAAAAGGACAACTGATTTTTCTTTCTTCCTTTTTGTTATGTTTTGTTTTGTTTTACCACCAAGTTCTATCTCCTGTCCTTTTTACTCTTTTTTGAGATAGTCTCACTAAATTACCCAGGCTGGCTTCAAACTGGCAATGCTCCTGCCTCTGCCTCTTAGTCACTGGGATTATAGGTATGCACCACTGTGTACAATAGGACAGCTGATTTTCAATCAAGGTACAAACTCACTGGAGATAGTCTCTTCAACAAATAGTGCTGCAAAGACATGATATCTACAGGCAAGAAAGAGGTTGGGCTAGGCTGGTGGTGTACTCCTGCATTCCCAGCAATTTAGGTGGCAGAGGCAGGAAAAGCAACACTTAGAGGCCAGCCTTCAGCCTTGGCAACTCAGTGAGACACTGACCAAAATTAAATATAAAGTGCTGGTGATATAATTCAGTGGTGGACACTGCCTAGAATACAGAAGGCCCTACATTCAAGTCTCTGTACCAGGGGTTAAAAAAGTGAATCATAAGCCTGAAACTATTAAACTTGTAAAAGACAAAAAAAAAAAAAAAAAAAAGCCCTTGGGTTAAGCTAGGATTTCTCAGAAATAAAACCAAAAGCATGATCCATACAAAAACAAATTGATAAACAGGACTTCATTAAAATTAAAAACCTCTGTTCTTCAAAACACTGTTTTTTTTGGGGGGGGGGGTTGTTTTGTTGTTTTTTTTTAAGTGAAGGCAAGTCACAAACTAGGAGGAAAAAAAATCTGCAACTCTGATAAGGGGCTTGTACTCAAGTTACATAAAAAACTCTCAAACCTCACTTATAAGGAAAAAAATAACTCCAGGATAATGGCCCACCCCTGTAATCCCAGCTAGTCCAGGCTGAGGCAAGAGGATCACAAGTTTGAGTTGCCAGTCTCAGCAACTTTATTTTATAAAAATAAGGCTTTTTTGTTGTTGTTTTTTGTTGCAAGAGAAAAAATCTTTAAAAAGGCCAGGGATGTGGCCCAGTGGTAGAGCACCCCTGGGTTCAGTCCCCAGAACCACACACACACATATACAAACTAAAATAGATTGAACAGACACATTATCAAAGAAAATATACAGATGGAAAATAAGCACATGAAAAGAAAAATCAACTTGATTAGTCATTAGAGAAAAACAAACTAAAACTACAGTGAAATACACATCTATTATAATGGCTAAAATTAAAAAGACTGACCATACTAAGTGTTGGGAGGGATGCAGAGGAGCCACATGCAACTGTCATAGCCTGCTGGTAGGAGCATAAACTATAAACTTTGTGTGGTGGCACAGGCCTGTAATCTCAGCTACTAGTAAGGCTGAGGCAGGAGGATCAGGAGTTCAAGGCCAGTCTGAAGGGGCTGGGGACAGGGTTGGCATTGTAACTCAGGAGAGTGCTTGCCTAGCACGTGGAGGCCCTGCGTTCAATCCTCAATACCACATAAAAATAAGTAAAACAAATAAAGGTACTGTGTCCAACTACAACTAAAAAAATAAATAAACATATTTGGGGGGGGTGGCTGGGGATGTAGTTTACTGGTAGAGCACCCCTGTGTTCAATTCCCAGTGTGGGTACAAGAGTGGCAGTGGTGGTTGAAAGCAGTATAATCACTTTGGGGTGTGTGTGTGTGTGTGTGTGTGTGTGTGTGTGTTTTGTTTGTTTGGTTGGTTGGTTTTGGTAGCAGGGATTAAACTCAGGGGTACCTGACCACTGAGCCACATCCCCAGCCCCTTTATGTATTTTATTTAGAGACAGGGTCTCATTTAGTTGCTTAGCACCTTGCCATTACTGAGGTTGGCTTTGAACTCCCAATCCTTCTGCCTCAGCCTCTGGGATTACATGCATGTGCCACCATTCCTACCTGGCCAGTAAAAACACATTAGCAATTTAGCAATTTCTTTTCTTTTTTTTTTCTCTCTTTCTTTTTTTCTTTTCTTTTTCTTTCTTTCTTTCTTTTTCTTTTTTTTTTTTTTTTTTTTTTTGTGTGTGTGTGTGTGTGAGAGAGAGAGAGAGAGAGAGAGAGAGGGAGAGAGAGAGAGAGAGAGATACTGGAGTAAACCCAGGGGGCTCTACCACTGAACTCCACACCCAGCCCTTTTAACTTATTTTGAGACAGGGTCTCAATAAATTGCCCAGGCTGACCTCAAACTTGGGATCCTCCTGTCTCAGCCTCCCACATCACTGGCATTATAGCATGTGACAGATTAGCAATTTCCGACAAAGTCAAATATACATCTACTGTATGAGCCAGTCATTCCACTTGTAGGCATGAGAAATGATATTATGTGCCCATACAAACTCTTCTACACAAGCATTTGCAGCACCTACTTGTAACAGTCAAACTCTGGAAACATCAATTATCCACCAACAGGTGGGTGGCTAAGCACACTGCAGGATTGTATCGTACAGTGGAATACTGCAGGAATCTGATACATACTACAATGTTTATGAATCTCAGTCTAATTTATGTTGAGCATAAAAAAACAGACACAATGAGTATATACTAATTCCCTCTATATAAAATTCTAGGATATGCAAACTAATATACACTAACAGCAGAATAGTAATTGCTTAAGAACAAGGGAGGGAATATAAACAGCAGGAGAAAACGTCAGGAGGGTGAGGAATATGTTCATTATCTTCACTGAGGTGATGGTTTCCCAATGTACACATATGTCAAAACTTATCAAATAATATGCTTGAATATATACAATTGATTACATGTTATTTATATTTCAATAAAACTAGTCAAAAAATAATCGCCAAGAAGAAGAAAAAAATAAACAAAAATAGCAATCACCAATTATGTATGCTATGCTCATAACCTGATTTTTTAGGTGGGACACAGTTCTTCCTATAATAGGTGAGTATGAAATAGGAGGGCTGCAGGGGAGAAGGAATGACTCCATTTCTAACTGTCATCTTGACCACTTGCTGCTTTGACTATGCCCACACGTCCCTGCTTCTTAACTAAGAAGCTGGACAATGTAGGGTCTATTACTCCCCAGCCCCTTTCCCCACCCCCAGCCCCAGTCTTTTTGTCTCCTAGAGCAGCAGATCCTTACTTGTCTGGAAGAGCAGACACAAGGAACAAAAGGCTCAATGACTATTTGACAGATTAAAGAATAGACAACTGTTTTATTTAAAAGCTCCCTAAAGAATTAGAACATTTGAGGCTATACAGGGCTCTGATGAAATGCAGTTATATATTACCCAGCTCTGCAAGCACTTGCCAAGAGACCTGTCCAAGTCACTCACTTCCTAAGTTTTCAGGCTTTTTTTTTTTTCCCTTCCCTTTTTATTTCAGATCCATGAATGAATAACACACAGGTGCGTTTTGAGGAGACATTCCTAACATTTTGAAAAGTCCCTCATTCAAATAGCCCCAACAGCTTGAAATCATTTTTCATATATCTAAGGTAGAGGCCATTAACTGGAGAATCGTAGCAAAAGCTAGACAATGGGTCTTATGTGTGAGCCGACTGTGAAGACGGTGATACAAAGTAGCAGTATCATTATTCGAAAACCAGAGGTCACACTAGTGTTTAACAACAAAATTACTGCTTACAAATGAGTAGAAATAATTACAAAGTAACAACAGCAACTGGGGATTCCGACTCCACCACTTATTGGCTGAGTGGCAGGGCAAATTGCTTCACTTTTGAAACTCAGTTTACTCATCTTTAGAACGGGATGATAGTATGGGCCTCAGAGGATTGGTCGTGAGGATTAAACGTGTTTGCCTTCGAGTGAACGCTAAGTAAATGTTAGCTAAGAGTCCCACTTTTACCTTGACTTTTCAAGGGACCTCATTAACTCACGAATCGTCCTTCTGACCCTGTTTCGCATCCTGTCACTCACTCGAAGGTTACTTCTGAGCCTCAGTTTCCACACCCGGAAAAACGGGAACCACTACAGTTACCTGACTTTTAAGGTTGTACTCAAGGATTAAATAATTAGATAAAGCTCCCTTCCCTCCCACCTCCCAAAGCGAAGATCGCGGAGGAAGGAAATACTTTTAGTGGCTGCAGACACCGTCAGTTTTTCCATTTCTGGCACGTGAGGGGTGAGGGGAAGGAGATGCAAAGGGGCACACAAAAGACTCAGGGGTCCCGAGTGAAGTCCCCAGGTGCACTCGGGCGGCCGAGTGACCCCAGAGCGGCTGGGCTATCGGGGCCCAGCCCCACGCAACTGCCCCCCCCCCCCCCGCCGCCCAGGTCCCGGGCCAAGGAGCCTCCGCGATCGAGCGGGGCTATTTCGGAATCACCATGAGGCAATTCTCATGAGGCAATGGGTCAGGAATGCGGCTCCGAGCCGGGCCACTGGCGTCCGCGGTTCCCCAGGCGGCTTTACCTGCCCGGGACCGACCGGCATCCCCGGGGCTGCGGAGCCGGAACTCGGGGAGGCAGGAAATGAATGGGGACCCGAGGGGTGGGGGCGCGGCGGGCCGGGCCCCGGGCCCGGGCGGCCGAGGGGGCTGCAGGGAGCCCGCCCCGCACCCGGGACCCGAGAGCGCGCCCGGCGGGGCGCCCCCTCCCGGGCGGGGCTGCGCAGAGGCGGCGGGGGCCGGGTCGAGGCCCCGACCGGGCCCCTCCGGGCTTCTCACCTCCGCGATGTCATGTTCCTCCCGCCCTCCGGCTCCGCGACGGACCCGCTCCTTGCTCAGGCTCCGCTGGGCCCGGTCACATCGGGCTGCCCGAGGGAGGCCCGCTCGGGACCGGACGGGGGGCAGAGCCAGCCGGCCGCGCGCAGACCCCCCTCCAGGCCTGGGGATACCAGAGACTGTGCAGCCGCCCCCCGAGTCCGGCTCGCTCCTCCTCCGCCCCCGCCCCTCGCCGCCGGCTCCAGAGTGACGTCACCGCGCGCGACGCCCGCCGCTACTTCCTGGTTCCCGAGCGCCCGGGCCCAGCGGCGGCTGGAGCTCGCAGTTCTGAGGTTCTGTGAGCCGCCGCCACGCAGCTCCCAGAGCTCCCCGGCCTTCTTCCTCAGCCCTCCGCGCACCCTGCCGCCGTGTCCCTCCCCAGCGGTCAGTGACCATCCCGCGCCCACTGCCACATCGAGTTTCATTCATTTCATTCCCCACATCGCAGGGCCGCTTAGTAGCCGTAACCTTAAGAAAGTTAATTTCCGTGACCTCCATTTCTTCATTCTCGTAAAATAAATATAGTAAGCGTATTTTCTTTATAGGGTTGTTATTAAGATTCAATATGTAAATTGGCCGGGCGCGGTGGCGCACTCTTGTAATTCCAGCGGCTGGGGAGGCAGAGGCCCGAGGATGGCAAGTTCAAGTCCAGCCCCAGCAATTTAGCAAGCCCTAAGAAATTTGATGAGACCCTGTCCCAAAGTTAAAAATAAAAGGGTTAGGTATGTGGCTCAGTGGTAAAGAGTCCCTGGGTTCAATCCCTGGTTTTTATATATAATGTAAATTTTTATATATGTGAATTGTTTATTTCTGGAATTTTCCAATTAATCTTGACAGGTAAGCAAGGCCTAAAAAAGAAGGGATGACTGTATTACCATTTTAAATAGGGTAGTTAGGAAAGGCTTCACTGAGATGGCATTTGAGTAAAAAATCAGATGAAGGAGTAGGAATAATTTAGCAGAACAGCATCTCCAGCAAAGGGTGAGGTTATTGCAAAAGGTCTGAGACAGAGGGTTGCCTCCAGTGTTAGAACAACTAGAGAAAGGTCTCTGGGGGGTTGGAGAGAGAATAGTACGTGAGATGAAATTAGAAAAGGGTAGAGATGTTAGTATTATAGATTACATAAATAGCGGGGCTGGGTTGTGGCTCAGTGGTAGAGCACTTGCCTAGCATGTGTGAGGCACTGGGTTCCAGTCTCAGACCACATATAAATAAATAAAGATCCATTAACAAATAAAAAAATTTTTTTTAAGGATTACATAAATAGCTTTGGCTTTTACTCAGTGAAATGGAGAGTCACTGGAATTTTGAATAAAGGAGGGATTGAATCCAAGAATACTCTTACTGAGCTACATCCCTACCTCTCTGTATTTTATTTTGAGACAGTCTTGCTAAATTTTCCAGGCTGGCCTCCAACTTGGGATCCTTCTGCCTCAGCCTCCCAAATCACTGAGATTACAGGTATACACCCTAGCTGGCTTCAAACATTTTTGGGGGGGTTCTAATTTTTAAATGGGTTCATAATATGTGTATATTTATGGGTTCATAATATCATATGTATATACTTTACATTGGTATATATGTGTATACATATATTTACATATATATATATATATATATATATATATATATATATATAAAATGAATTAATTTCCAAGGTTTTGAGTGTTGGGGAGTTTGTTTTCTATTTTGGTTTTGCTCCAAAAATAGTGCTTCCACAAACTTCCTTATGAGGAAACTGAATGGGTAGCTGAATCATTGTGTGTTGACCTTAATATTAACACTTAGGCAAGAGTACTGTCAACACTCAATACCATCTCCATTTTATTTATTTATTTTATGGTACTGGCAATGGAACCCAGGAGTGCTCTACCACTGAGCTACATCCCAGTCCCTTTTTTTAGTTTTTTGTATTGTTTTATTTTGGGGTTACCAGGGATTGAACTCAGAGGCACTAACCACTGGGCCACATCCCCAGCCCCCTTTTTTTTTTTTTTTTTTTTTTTTATTTTATTTAGAGACAGGGTATCATATCAGTGAGTTGCTTAGCACCTCACTTTTGTTGAGGCTGGCTTTGAACTCACAATCCTCCTTCCTCAGCTTCCTGAGCCACTGAGATTATAGGTATGCACCACCGCACTGAGCTCTAGTTTATTTTTGAGATAAGGTCTTGCTAAGTACCCCAGGCTGACCTTGAACTTGTGATCCTCCTGTCTCAGTCTCTTGAATAGCTAGGATTACAGGTGTGGTGCATTGCACCCAGCTCCATTCCCATTTCATAATTAAGAAAGCAGAAATATGGAGTCTTATATACAGCAAGTAGTTCATAGACTACAACAATATTGCCATTTTTAAAAAATATTTTTGGTTGTAGGTGGACACAATATACTTACTTGAATTTATGTGGTGCTAAGGACTGAACCCATGCCTCACACATGCTAGGCAAGCACTCTACCACTGAGCTACAACACCAGTCCAACATTGCCATTTCTGTAGTGCAACTGCCTACAGGTTTTCTGTCCTTCTGTGGCACAAATATATGAAACACTTGACTCAACTTAGGTACATGTGGGAGCTTGGATAGGTCATTCATTATAATCAATCAAGTCTCAGTTTTTTTCCTCTTATTTTTTATGATACCAGAGATTGAATTCAGGGGTGCTTAACCACTGGGCCACAACCCCAGTTCTATTTATTTATTTATTGTACCAGAGATTGAACCCAGGGGCCACTAAGCCACATCTACAGCCTTTTGTTTATCTGTTGTTTTTTTTTTGTTTTGTTTTGTTTTTTTAAAGGGAGAGGGAGAGAGAGAGAGAATTTTAATATTTATTTTTTAGTATTTGGCGGACACAACATCTTTGTTTGTATGTGGTGCTGAGGATCGAACCCGGGCCGCACGCATGCCAGGCAAGCGTGCTACCACTTGAGCCACATCCCCAGCCCTGTTTGTCTGTTTTTTAAGACAGGTTCTTACTGAGGTTTTGGGGGCCTCGCTAAGTTGCTGAATCTGGCTTTGAACTTGCAAGCCTCCTGCCTCAGCCTCCCAAATCACTGGGATTACAGGTGTGTTATTGTGACACACAGTTCTTTCATCTTAAATGAAAATCTCACAAGAAAATCTCATTGAGATTTAAAATGATTTAGTGTCTGCCAAAATGTCTGCTTTGTGATAAAAGTGCCCTGTGAAGTTCAGAGCTTTTCTTTTCTTCCTTTTGGCAGTGCTGGGGATCAAACCTAGGGCCTTGTGTATGCTAAGCAAGGTCTCTACCACTGAGCTACATGCCTAGCCCCTTATGAACACTTTATATGTGACAAAACCAGGCGCTTAATAATAATTTTTATTTTATAACCAACATTGATATTTTGCCCAACTAATGGAATCATAAGCTTTGCAATACCACAACAAGTCACAAGAGGGGGTTCAGTTATGCTTTGTTTTTTCTTTTCAGTAGCAGGTCATTTAACAAATACTCTGGGACACTTACCAGGTGAAAATCCCTAAGATTACCACAATTTTCTCTTCTCTCTTCCCCCCACCTCCTCCTCCTCCTCCTCCTTTTTTCTTTTTTCTTTTTTCTTTTTCCAGTGCTGAGATTGAAACCCAGGCCTCATACTTGGGTAGGTAAGCACTCTACCCCTGAGCTACACCCCCAACTATTTTGTCAGAATTTTTACCTTATTTTTTGGATACATCCACAGGCCACAACAGAAATAAGGATTGAACTCAGGGGCATTTCACCACTAAGTTACATCCCCAGCACTTTAAAAAAAAAAAAAAAAAAAAGGCGGGGGGAGGGGGGCGGATGGACAAAGTCTCCATTAGGTTGCTTAGGGCTGTTCTAAATTGCTTAACTGGTCTCAGCCTCCCTAGTTGCTGGGGTTACAAGTGTGTACCACCACATCTGGCTTTTGTTAGAATATCTGAAGTGCTCAAGTGAGCAACTCTACTTTTATTTATTTACTTACTTATTTATTTATTTTGGATGCTGGGAATTGAACCCAGGATCACTCTACCACTGAGCTATCTTACTAGTCATTTTTGTTTTATTTTATTTTATTTATTAATTGAAACAGGGTCTCACTAAATTGCTTAGGGCCTTACTACATTGCTGAGTTGTTTTTTGTGTGTGTGTGTGTGTGTGTGTGTGTGTGCGTGTGTGTGTGGTTTCAAAATTTTATTTTTGTTTGTTGGGGACTGTTTTTGATAATGAGGATTGAACCGAGGGGCACTTAATCCTTGAGCCACATCCCCAGCCATTTTTTATATTTTATTTAGAGACAGAATCTCAGTAAATTGCTTAGGCCCCCACTAAATTGCTGAGGCTGGCTTTGAACTTGGGATCCTACTACCTTAGCTTCTGAGATTGCAGGAATGTGCTGCCAAGCTAGGCAACTGAGACTCCTCTTGAAATCCTCTTGCCTCAGCTTCTAGAGTCACTGGAATTACAGATGTGTGCCACAACTCTGACCTCGGTCCTTTTTTTATTTTTTTTATTTTTTAAAATTTTAAGGAAAGCTCTCTAAATTGCTGAGACTGGCCTTGAACTTGTGGTCAAATTGCTAGAATCACAGACATGTGCCACCATGCCCAGCAAAGGTCTGACATTTATATATTATTTTACATGCATCAAATATGGTTCTTGGACTTGGGACAGTGGCACACACCTATAAGCCCTGTGACTTGGGAGGTTGAGACAGGAGGGTAGCAAGTTCAAAGCCAGCCTCAGCAATTCAGCAAGTCCCTCAATGACTTAGTGATACCCTCTCTCAAAAAGGATTGGGAATGTAGCTCACTGGTAAAAGTCCCTAGGTTCAGTTCCCAGTACCATTTGTTACTATTATTATTATTATTGGACTGTGGATTCAGTGGTGAGTGCTTGCCTAGCATGCATGAGGCCCTGGGTTTGATACCCAGCACCACACACACAAAAATGGTTCTTAGTGCTTTTGTATACATTAATTTATTTCATCATCCCAACAACCCTATGGGGTAAGTACTATTTTTCTATTCTTATCATTTTTTTCACCTTGAACCCAAGGTGAATTGTAGCCTTGAGCTATATCCCAGCTCTTTTATTTTTTATCCTGAGATATGGTCTCACTAAATTGCCCAGGCTGGCCTCCAACTTGCAGTCCTCCTGCCTCAGCCTCTCATGTGGCTGGGATTACAGGCATGCACCACCTCAGGCCAACTTGTCACTTTCATCTGCCAAATTTCTCATTTACTCTCCCAAATCCAAAACAAAAATCAACTCTCCCAGAAATCTTTCCTAAATATCCCAGGTAAAATAGGAGAAATAACTTATAATTTTTTTTTTTTGCTTTCCCCTTGATTGTGTATTATTTCAGAGCAGGAATATATTTTAAGCATTTTAATTCCTACCTTTTTCTGATGCTCTGCCATTGAGCATAGTCTATAGTCTGATAAGGGGCTGTAAGTATTAAGCCAACTGTGGAGAAAATACCTATGTCTCAACTAGCCTTTCATGGGAAAGATTCACTTGGAAATTACTTGCTTCATTCATTAATTCATTCCTCATGGTGAAATGTTAGTCTGCTTTGTTTTTTGTCTTGTTTGTTTTTTGTTTTGTTTTGTTTTTAAGAGAGAGAGAAAATTTTTTAATATTTATTTTTTAGTTTTTGGTGGTCACAACATCTTTATTTTATTTTTTATGTGGGGCTGAGAATTGAACCCAGTGCCCTGCGCATGCCAGGCGAGCATGTTACCGCTTGAGCCACCTCCTCAGCCTGTCTTGTTTGTTTTTGAGGTGCTGTGGAACCTAGGGCCTGCTAGGCAAGTGCTCTACTGCTGAGCTGTACCGCACCTGTCATGCAGAGGGCAAGACCCAGGCCAAGGAAGCCAGGTTCAGAGATCTAGCAATTGAAAGAGGATGAGAGGCATGATAGGAATATTGGCCATTCTTTATTCGGAAGTGGCAGTAGCCTCTACCCAGCCCCTGAGCCATTTCCATAGGCCTTTTTTTTTTTTTTTTTTTACACACAGGCCAAACAAAGAAGGCACATGGCTAATGGGTTACAGAAGTGGGTGCATGCTAACAAGTGAATGTTCATGAACTTGAGTACATAGGCTGAATCAGAGTATTTCTGACCTGACTACACACTGACCATGACATAGCCGATTCATGGCCTTGGCCACACACTAAAAGGATACCGTAGCTCACCAGAAGCCTTGGCAAGGGAGCCTAACTATAACCACTCTGGTCCTGCCCCAACACCACCCCTTTAAGATTCCTCACTGAACAATCTATGTATCTGAAATCTTCTGCAATGACCCCTTAGTGAGGAGGACAGAGCCTGCACCCATAGGCCACAACAGAAGTACACATTGTAACAACATACAATCAAAAACAAGTCCCATCACCTAGGCTTAATAAAAGCGGTTGCCATCCCATATTGAGTGGCAATAAAAGTCTTTCCCTGTTGCCGCAGTCCGGCTGCAGCAAAATAACCGGGGGGTGACGAACAACTTGTTTACGTTGATACAGCAGGAGTGGAAGCCATTTATTATAGGACAGGAGTGGTATTTATACATTTTACACAGCTTATCTAATTAGCATAAAATAGATACAGCAGTCAACCAATAAGGAATCTCCACACTTAATGGCTCGCTTTTGTTACTTCATAAACCACTCCCTCTGGCATTTTGCCAGGCACCATGCAGACTTGTTTACAGACTCTAACATTTCTTGGCAAAATACCAGGTGCCATCCTGACTTGTTTATAGACCTTAACACCCTGTCACATCTAGCTGTCCAGTGATAGTCTGGATTTGCCAGGTAGTCCAGCAGCAGAACTCGCAGGCACTTCGTTGCATACCCAGCAGGCAGAGGTGTTTGCTGCTCTGGTGTAGGCATGTGCCCAGTCCACGGTGGTGTTAGCAAGGACACACCTAGAGACAAAAACACAAAGCAGTTCTGGGCACTAGCACAGGCAAGTCATGTCCATCAGGGAAGATGCACGCCAGCTCTGAATCCCAGGAAAGTACAGTGGCTATTTGTGGCAGCTTCCCTGCTGTATAGTGGTCCTATACTCACACGACTTGGTCCTGAACTTCAGCAGGCTCTATGTGCACCACTACCGGGAACTCATAATTGGCCAAGTGGAAATAACAAATGTGCCCTCTAAAATCTGTGTCCCAGCCAGGCACAGTGGCACACGCCTGTAATGATTCCAGTGGCTTGGGAGCCTGAGGTAGGAGGATCGCAAGTTGAAAGTCAGCCTCAACAAGGACTTATGTAAGTCTCTAAATAAAATATAAGAAAAGGGCTGGGGATGTGGCTTAGTGGTTAAGCACTCCTGGGTTCAATCCCCAGTACCAAATAATAATGATAATAATAATTATTATTATGGTGTCACAAGGAGATCACATGCCAAGCCTCTTCCCCTTAGGGCTAACAGGGCTACCCATCGAAGGAGGGGGGCTCTTTATTGTTGAGGGTCTCACCCACGCCACAGTTTGCCCTGCTCAATTCAGTGGGAGCAGGTAGAGAACATCCCCTTGCTTCTCAAACCCAGGCTTAAGTCCACATCCTCTGCTGTCACCTGGACCTGTATTGGGTCCTGTGCAGTGCAGCAAAGTCTTTACAGGAGCTGGTCCCCCTCACTGGAGACACACATTCAGAGCTCTCACAACTGCCCAGACGCTGTGCCCACCTGTTGGTGGCAGGTGGGTTGAGCACTGTTCTGAGTCCAGCAGACTGTGGGTGGCCTGGGACTCACAGCTTCCATTGAATCTGTAACTGAGTTTCCCATTGCTGCACATTGTAACCTGGGAAATGGGTCCCTTGATCACTCTCTATTGTGATGGGCCAGCCATACAAGGCTGTCAACACAGGGTGCAAATCGTAGTACTCTGGTCACTTGACCACTGGGCCAGGCAAACAACAAGGCTGCAGCTTTTCCACTACCGTCAAGGCAAATGTGGCCCCTTCAGAAAGGTGAAGGGCCAACGTAGTCAACCTGCCATATCAAAGGGATGCGTCCACACATTACCTGACCACCTCTGGCTCCAAGTCATTGGTGGTGTGAGCATTGCTAAGCACAAACCATACGTGCCTGGCAGGCCCCTACCAGGGCATCTCATGTTAGAGGCAGAGCCCACTGTTTGACTACAAGCCACCTGCATGCTGTAGACATGATGCAGCTGCCACCACACCCTGACCCAAGCCTCTGCTCCATCATTCCCTGGGCTAGTCAGGGGGCGTGGCCAGGGCCATGTCCTACAGTTATCTCCTCATGGCCTGTGGCCCAAAGGCCCTACTCCATGGCTTGACCCCACAAAGGCCAATGCCCTACCATCCAATTCTCTACTTCCCAGGCAGTCACCCACAGAGTTAACCCCTCAAACAGACCAACTGACTGGGGTCCTGTTTCCTGCAGTGCCACAGAACTCAGCCCTCTAGTGGCTCTGTTCATTCTCACATCGTGCCACAAGGTGTCAGTAGAGGGCTGTGAAGCAACAGCTGTCCCATGGGCAGAGGGCCCTGTACTGGACCCCTCAGTGCTCCAAGCACTGTGGCCCACAGGGCTGGCCCTTCTTTTTTTTTTTTTTTTTTTTTAAAGAGAGAGAGAGAGAGAATTTTTGATATTTTTTTTAGTTTTTTTTTTTTTAGTTTTCGGTGGACACAACATCTTTGTTTGTATGTGGTACTGAGGATCGAACCCGGGCCGCACACATGCCAGGCGAGCGCGCTACCGCTTGAGCCACATCCAGGGCTGACCCTTCCTTAAAGGGCATGACTCTGTCAACTCAAGTTCATCAGCACAGTCTGGTACTTCCTCAGGTGCATACTGCAGTAGCCCTGGAACCTATTGAAGTTCATGGGTCAGAGGACTAGTGGACAAAGCTCTCCTGTGTTCTAAATATCCCCCTGTTTCACTAGAGCAGGCATCAGGACTACGCCTGTCCTTGGGGTGACTGCCCAGTTCCACACCTCTCCTTTCAAAGGATTCGTAGTAGGCACCAAACACTCAGCAGCACCAGTAATGGCCTCTGTGGCCACCAGGGCTGCAAGCTGTTTCTCCATCAGGGTGCAGAGATCCTCTGCACTCTTCACTACTGTGACCAAAACCTACTGGTCTTCACAGCCCTTCATGCCACTGCCACAGGCCCCACCCCAAACCCTCCGGGGTTACATGAACATCCAGCTCAAAGGAGTGAATGGGGTCTACCACTGCAGGACCTGAGCTTGCTGCGTGGCCCTCTTCATGGCCTGAAAGGCCAGCTCAGCACTTCACTCCAGTCCCCTGGTGCCCCTTTCTTCACTAGAGCATACAGGGGATGACACAACAGGGCTACATGGGGACTGAAAGCCCGCCAATATTCCAATGACCCCACAGATGTTTGCAATTGTGTTGGTCATATGCCTGGATTTTATCAAAAGCTTCTGGCACAATTTTTTTTTTTTTTTTTTTTTTTGGTACTGAGGATCAAACCCATGGGTGCTTAACCACTGAGCCACATCCCCAGCCCTATTTTTATTTTATTTAGAGACAGGGTCTCACTGAGTTGCTTAGTGCATTGCAGTTACTGAGGCTGGCTTTAAACTCGCTATCCTCCTGCCTCAGCCTCCAGAGCTGCTGGGATTACAGGCATGCGCCACCATGCCTGACTTCTGGCACAGCTTTTATCTTACCCAACCAAAAAACACCTAAGAACATAACCAAGAAGCCAGGCCCCTGCACCTTGGCAGCATTTACTACCAGCCACACGTCTTCAAATGGGCCACTAAGGTTGGGGATGCAAGCTCTAAATTCATATAAGAGAGAAGTCAACGAAGCATCATCAGCATAATGAAATGTGCAGTAGGTGGCTGAGTCCACTGGATCAGGTCACTGGCCACCAAACCATGGCATGTGGTCAGGCTATGTAAATAACCTTGTGGCAACACTTGAAATGTCCGCTGCCAGCCTTTCCATGTGAAGGCAAACTGCTCCTGGCTCCCTGGGGCCAGAGCAATAGAAAAGAAAGCATTAGCCAGGTCCAGCGCAGAGTTATTAGGGCACAGAGTTGGCTGGTCCATGAGATCATGCACTGTGGGAACGGCTGCATACAGGGAAGGCACCGCCCTGTACCATTCTTGGTAATCCACAGGCATTCTCCACGTGCCCTCAGGCTTCTTCAGTCATCACACTGGAGAGTTAAAGGGGTAGGCTGGGGGCCATATCATATTTTGGCTACTTCCTCCACTTACAAGACAGTAGCTCCAATTTTTTTTTTTTTTTTTTTTGAACTCAGGGGCACTCCACCACTGAACCACATCCCCAGCCCTTTTATTGCGTTTTATTGAGAGACAGGGTCTCACTGAGTTGCTTAGTGCCTTGACATTGCTGAGGCTGGCTTTGAACTTGTGATCCTCCTGCCTCAGTCTCCTGAGTCGCTGGGATTACAGACATGCGCCACCATGCCCAGCACAGTAGCGCCAATTTTTGCATGTCCATCATGAGGGAATACTGTTTCACCGTCACAGTCCTCCAGGGTTGTGGCAAGACCTGGGGTGGGTGTTTTGCATATCCTGTCATAACCGCCTTCACATCTCACACCTGGAGGCAGAATTGCCACCAGGGTCTGCAGCAGTGGTCCTTGGAACACATCTCTACCCAAGATATACTCTGGGATGCCAGACACTTGTACTGTATATGCTCACAGGGGCAAATGACCTATCCCCCGTGGTAAGGACACTGGCTTTACCTTGACGGTCTGTCCCCCATAGCCACCAATATGAGCATATGGACCTGGGAATTTATTCAGGATGCCAAACACTAAGCTGCACTCAGCTCCAGGTCCACCCCCCCACACACACACAAGGCCAATACCCTCTGCATATAGTTTGGGGACCATGGATAGCAAGCTCCACATGTGGCTATCAGCCCCCACTTGTCCCCACAGGGCAAGCACCTTAGCTGGATTCCTAGATGTACTGGACCAAAGTCCCTTTGTCCCCCTTAGAAGCAGCCAAGTAGTCTTTCAGTTACACAGGACTGCTTCTTGGGGTGGCTTATTCACCTCTGCTGTTCCCAGGTTTTGCTGCTTTGGGCACATTTGCTCAGGGAGGACTGCATTGGGCTGATTGTCTTCAGTGATCTACCCCTGCTGTCAGGAGACCTGCCCACATATGCATATAAGTGACTCTAGCAGGCCCTTTTTCCCTTTGTTTACCTTGTTTCCAGACCCCTCTCATCGTACCCCCCCTCTTTTTTTTGGTCCTGGGAATTGAACTCAGGGCCACTCGACCACTGAGCCGCATCCCCAGCCCTATTTGGTATTTTATTTAGAGACAGAGTCTCACTGAGTTGCTTAGGGCCTTGCCATTGCTGAGGCTGACTTTGAATTTACGATCCTCCTGCCACAGCCTCCCGAGCCACTGAGATTACAGGCATGCGCCACCATGCCAGGCTATTCTGTGCATTTTTCTTTCTTTTTTTTTTTTTTACTGCCCTCTGCCCTCCTTGGCTTCCCCCAAGCTAGCCATCATAGTACTAACTTCATTAATGGGACACCCAACATATGGGGCTTAAAGTAACCATCAAAGTGGAGAGTGGAGGATTCTGCAAAACCAAGTCTCTAATGCCACCAGTAAACCTTTCACCATCTGGTCCCCGTGTATTCAGATTAAATATCGCCTGACACATGCCACGCTCTTATACAATCTGCACCAAATCGGCGCACGACTGCCACTTACTCACAGTTTTGGGCAGCTCACCAGCCTCAGTCCACACAGCTCGCACAGCTGCGTACATTCAGTCTATTGGGGAGCGATTCCATTTCCAGGCCTGCAACTATTCTGCGATGGCTGTCTCAGGGAAGGGTGGGTGGTGATGGATGCCAGGTGCTCCATCTCCTCTGGACAGCAAACCATGCTGTCCACCCCTAGATCCCACAGTCACAAAAGCCACGCAGCCAGGGGCTCTCAGGCTGCTGGTGACACTGCTCACCCAAGTCTACTTATTCTGCCTGGGTGTCTGGCTAGTATGTAGTGTACTCTGTAGCATTTGGCTCCCCCACTGCCTGACCTCCAAGGGTCCTGGGCTACTCATGTCTCATCTTCTGCACCGTGGGGTGGACCTGCAGCTGGGGCGTCTCCTCAGACTTTTCTTCAGATTCCACCTCGGCCTAGAAAGTCGAGGTCCTGCCTGTTTCATATACATCAGCTTCCAAACTGCAAATGCGCTGCTTCAAGGCTTCCTGCTTCTCCTGGAGGGCCTGGACCCGGGCAGCTTCTGGAAGAGTCCGGTCCGTGTTGGCTTTCAAAGCAGGGAGAAAAATCCACCCCTCTTGTCCCGCTGCTTCCTGGGCAACACTGTCTTTTAAGCGGGAACTCAACGTTTGCAAAAGTTCCTTTGCATTCACAGGTGACCCATCCACAGCATCCCAGTTCTCCATAGGAGCCCATTTCAATATGACTGTGGTGACTTCATACTACCTGGTGGCCACAGGTTCCCCCCTCGCCCCCCAGGGTCAATGTATCTCTTACCTGGGCTGAAGCCTGCTGACTATGCCAATTGTCACACTGAATGCAAGGCTCAGGCCTGGGAAACAAGGTTTGTGAATCTGGCAGTTGAAAGAATATGAGAGGCATGGTGGGAATATTGGTCATCCTTTATTGAGAGGTGGCAATTGACCCTAGCCAGAACCCTGAGCCTTTTCCATAGGCCTTTTTTTTATATAGAGGCCAAAGATGGCACACTGCTAACAGGTTACAGAAGCAAGGGTCTGCTCACAAGCAAATGTTTCTGACCTTGAGTACACACTGATCGTAACAACTGATTCATGGCCTCAGTCACACATTAAAAGCATAACATGGCTCACTGGAAGCCTCGGCAAGGGAGCCTAACTATAGCCATTTGGGGCCCGCCCCAACACCACCTCTGACTCTATTGCTTAAGTTCTTAATGAGCAAAACAAAAAGTTGTAACTTTATGTTTAGTTCCTAATAGTACTTTTAAGAATTTTAGTGGTCTGTGCATCTTTTTGACAGACCTGGAGCACTGACTGTCTGATGTTAAGGCTTCCAGTACAGAGGCTTAAAAAAAAAAAAAAAAAAAAAAGTGTTCCAGCACTGTCTTATCTGAGTGTGGCAACCAAGATTGAATGGAGGCATACATAGGAAACCGGAAAGAAAAATTTTCAAACTCAGAAATAACCTTGTAGCTGGGTGCAATGGTGCACACCTGTAATCCCAGCAACTTGGGAGGCTAAGGCAGGAGAATCACAAGTTTGAGGCCAGACTCAGCAATTTAGCAAAGTCCTATGCAATTTAGTGAGACCTGTCTCAAATCAAACAAACAAAACAGCTGGGGAAGTGGCTCAGTGAAAAAGTGCCCCTGAGCTCAATCCCCAGTACCAAAAAAAAAAAAAAAAAAAAAAATTTTAAATTAAAAGTGAGTTTTACTACAAAGAACTTGGATTTGAGTTTACATAGAAGTGTTGAGAAGCCAGGAGTGGTGGCAAACACCTGTAATGCCAGGGGCTTGGAAGGCTGAGGTAAGAAGACCACAAGTTCAAATTCAGCCTCAGCAATTTAGCAAGACCCTGTCTTAAAAAAAAAAAAAAAACTAAAAACTAAAAAAGGGGAGGGAGTTGTGGCTCCCTGATAAAGCACTTGCCTGGCCTTACTTGCGGGAGGCCCTGGGTTTGATCCTCAGCACCACATATACATAAATAAAATAAAAGATCCATTGACAACTAAAAAAATATTTTTTTAAAAATTAAAAATTAAGTACAAAATAGGCTGTGGATGTGGTGTCCAGTGGTTAAGTGCTCCTGGGTTCAATCACTGATACCAAAAAGAAAAAAAAAGTGTTGAAAAATTATTTTCACTACATCCTCACCTGGTTGATTTCCACGTTTAAAAGTTTAAAGGTCAGGGGCTCAAGTAGTAGCGCGCTCGCCTGGCATGCGTGCAGCCCAGGTTCGATCCTCAGCACCACATACAAAGATGTTGTGTCCACCGAGAACTAAAAAATAAATATTAAAAAATTCTAAAAATAAATAAATAAATAAATAAATAAAAGTTTAAAGGTCAGTTGGCATGGTGGTGCACCCTTGTGATCCCAGCGGCTAGGGAGGCTGAGGCAGGAGAATGGGGAGTTCAAAGCCAGCCTCAGCAATGGCGAAGCACTAATCAGCTCCTGAGACCCTGTCTCTGAATAAAATCTAAAATAGGCTTGGGGATGTGGCTCAGTGGGGTGGAGCACTCCTGAGTTCAATCCCTGGAAAAAAAGTTTAAAGGTTAAAACTTAATTAAAAGAAGTCAGTAATACTTTTTTTTTTTTTTTCCTTTGTAACTTTTCTGTAAATGGACAGCATACCTTTATTTTTATTTTAACGGGGTGCTAAGGAGCGAACAGAGCCTCACGCATGCGCTCTGGCACTGAGCTACAGACCCAGCCCACGCACTTCGGTAATTCTTAAAATTTAAAAATAATTGATCGGCTTTGAAATGAAACACTGTAGGTCAAAAAGCTCTTACCTTCACTTAAATTTTGTTGTTGTTGTAGATGGACAGAAAGCTTTCATTTGTTTATTTTTATGTGGTGCTGAGAATCGGACCCAGTACCTCACATTGCTAGGCAAGCACTCTGCCACTGAGCCACATCCCCAGCCCTATTTTGTATTTTATTTAGAGACAGGGTCTCACTGAGTTGCTTAGCGCCTGGCTCTTACTGAGGCTGGCTTTGAGTTTGCGATCTCCTGTCTCAGCCTCCGGGCCACCTACACTTCTTAATAGAAAAAATAATTCCCTGTATAGGACTTACTACATATCCCAAGATGCAGGAGAAACTACATTTCCCACTATGCCTTAGTACAGGAAGGAAGTGAGAGGAGACCGCTTCCCGTCATTGCATATAGACCGGAAGCCCGGTACTTAGTTCTCTTTCCCATCTTGCAAGGTAAGGAAGACGGCTCTCTTGGAAAGAGTGAATTTCAAGACCTCAATCCTTCGCCATCCGAAACCCGAGGACTTTAAGTCGACACCTACAGGGGTCGAGCATGCTCAGGGTCAACTGAGAGGCCTTCCAGACGCTTTATTTCTTCGACCTGGATTGGCGGCGGGGAGTGAAGAGGGTGGTGGAATGCGGTGGAGGCTCCGGCTGTTCCCCACGCTCTGGGGCTGGGGAACGGGGTCCCTGTGGGCTGCCGGAGCGAGCTGGTGGGGCCAGAGGGACGGGGCAACAGCGTGCGCTCCGGCGTCATGAGCCCGGGTCACAAAATACGCTGCTGAACTTGTCTCAGCCACGTTGAGGTTTGAGGCTGAAGCCGGTTGCTCCCGCGTCTTCCCCCACGTCCCCGACCGGAAGTCGCTTCTTAGTCGTGGAGCTTATGTCTTCAGGAATGACCCGAGTTTGGGCTGTCATTTCCCTAAACCGAGACAGTGGTCTTAAGACTTGGGAGCAAAGATTTTGAAAGCAAACGATTTCAAGCTCTGTACTCGCCGCTTCCGAACTTTGCAAATTTTGTTGAAGACTCTCCTAAGTTTTTAAGTTTGCAAAACAGTAATATTAAAGTAGGTCTCGCCGGATATTTAGCAAAAATCCAACGGGTGTAA
This sequence comes from Callospermophilus lateralis, assembly GCF_048772815.1. Classification (NCBI taxonomy): domain Eukaryota; kingdom Metazoa; phylum Chordata; class Mammalia; order Rodentia; family Sciuridae; genus Callospermophilus; species Callospermophilus lateralis. The sequence goes on along the minus strand of NC_135305.1, from coordinate 149,274,158 downwards.
GAGATTTGCAAATTCTCAAAAGTTTAGTCTGTTGGCAGGGGGACCCTAATATGGGTTAGTGTGGAGTTGGGGAAGAAAGCCAATGTCTTACGGGGGAAGGCTTGTAGAAGGGAACCCTGCCCATCTATGTGCAGTTTTAATATTGCCTTGCTTTGGGGTGATTGGTGAAATGCATTTATTTATTTGTTTGTTTATTTATTTATTTGTTTGTTTGTTTGTTTTGGTAGATGGCGGGTGAAAAGGCTGAGAAGCCAGACACTAAGGAGAAGAAACCTGGAGCCAAGAAGGCTGATGCTGTTGGCAAGGATAAAAAGGAAGACTCTACGGATAAGAAACCCAAGAAAGGAAAGCCCCACTGCAGCCGGAACCCTGTCCTGGTGAGAGGAATTGGCAGATACTCCCGATCTGCCATGTACTCCCGAAAGGCCATGTATAAGAGGAAGTACACTGCTGCTAAGTCCAAGGTATGGAAAGAAGAAAACCAATAACCATTATGTCTCGGCGTTCATTCTCTGTCTCTGACTTTTTGATGCATTTGTCTTTGTAGGTTGAGAAGAAGAAGAAGGAGAAGGTTCTTGCTACTGTTACAAAACCAGTCGGTGGTGACAAGAATGGTGGTACCAGGGTGGTTAAGCTTCGCAAAATGGTGAGATTTGGGGGAGGCTGTGAAATGGGATTTTTAGATTAAAGTTGAAAATTTAACCATGTTCTTGTGCACTTAAATAACACATAAGCTCCTGCTTACCAGAGGATTGCTAGTTGAAGATAAAGGTTCTGGTTTTGCAAAATTGTCTTCAAAACATTTACTACATCTGATGTAAGTTAACTTTCCTGAGCTTTGTTTCTCAAAGGTTTATAGTGAAAGTAAGACTTCATGAAATAAGTTACTTATACTGGATTTGTAGCTCAGTGGTTGGGCTCTTCCATAACATGCACAAAGAAAGCCAAGAGAAGGATGTAACTAAAGCATTTGAGTTTCGAACAAGGAAAAAGATTGGCAACGTTTTCATGATACCAGATTTGGCTCTTCTGATCTAATGGTTTACTTAAGTAAGTGGAGTCCATGAACTGTCTATAGCCTAGATACTACCCGACTGAAGATGTGCCACGGAAGCTGTTGAGCCACGGCAAGAAACCCTTCAGTCAGCACGTGAGAAAGCTGCGAGCCAGCATCACTCCTGGGACCATCCTGATCATCCTCACTGGGCGACACAGAGGCAAGGTAAGCAGAGTGCCTAATACAGTATGATTTAACCAGTATAAGTAACTTATTTCTACCATCATTACAGATGGCACCTATCCATTTGCTTGGAAATGTGTTTATATTTACTTTCTTAAGTTAGCCTAGTGTGATTGCTTCCAGAACTGCTGAGCTACCAAATTTGGGTGACTTGTGATGTGGTTAATTCAGAAGTCAGTTTTTTGTGGTGCTAAGGATTAAACCCAGGGCCTTGTGCATACAAGACAAGCACTGTAATAACTGAGCTATATTTTTAGCCTTCACAAGTCAGTTTTTAATTGGAAAAAAATATCTTTTGTTTAACTTATAGAGAGTGGTTTTCCTGAAGCAGCTGAGCAGTGGCTTGCTACTTGTGACAGGTAAGAAAATCCATAGATTTTTATGTTCTGAACAGATTTTAAAACATTTGCAGTATATGTATTTCTGCTATTTATGCTGTAGTTTCTTAATATTGAGCTTCTGGTCCTCATTTCATTGCCTTATATATGTGAGATAAAGGGGGCAAGTATTTAAATTTTTGTAGCAACCTATCAAATAACTTTCTTCTAAAATACCGAATGAGCCAGGCAAAAGGGCTGGGGTGTGGCTTAGTGGTTAAGTGCTCCTGGATTCAATCCCTGGTACCAAAATAAACAAAAAACCCGTGGTTTTGATCAACCTGTGTAAGTAAGTGACATGTCTTTTACCAGCCTGGGTCACCTGAAAAGAGGGGGCAAAGGCCCTGGACAGACAGATACTAGAACATTCTAGATTCTGGTACAGTTGAGAATTTTTCTAAATCAGGATTAATGCCAAGTTAAAATAAGTAATTGTTTCCATTTACCTTATTAATGTTTTCTTTAGGACCTCTTTCCCTCAATCGAGTTCCTCTGCGTAGAACACACCAGAAATTTGTTATTGCCACCTCCACAAAGATTGATATCAGCAACGTGAAAATCCCAAAACATCTCACTGATGCTTACTTCAAGAAGAAGAAGTTGAGGAAGCCCCGACACCAGGAAGGTGAAATCTTCGACACAGAGAAAGAGGTACAGTTCTTTTCTCTTGTCACTTGTGACAGCACTTGGGGGATGGGGATCGAGGGCTAAGCATTGTATTTGTAACTTGGTAATAGTAACCTTTTTTAAATGTCTCGTTTTCTCTTTAGAAATACGAGATCACAGAGCAGCGCAAGGTTGATCAGAAAGCTGTGGACACACAAATTCTACCCAAAATCAAAGCTATCCCTCAGCTCCAGGGCTACATGCGATCCGTTTTTGCTCTAACAAATGGAATTTATCCTCACAAATTGGTATTCTAAATTTCTTACCAAGAACCTAATTAAATAACTGCTACATTTTATTTGTGTCCTTTTTATTTTATTCTCCATAAGTTGGTCTTTAGACAAATACTAACCTTCCTGGAGGTAGGGCATGACCCTACTGGTATGATGGGGTTTTGCCTCTGGTGTAGGGTGGATTGGAGGAGACCCCCTCTGGGGAGTGGAACCGCACCCTTTTGTGTCTACAATCCAAACAAATAGCTAATGAGTCAGTTATTTTTATAGCCTAGAAGGTGTATGCTTTGTATACTATTGAACAGTTGATAGATTTTGATTATTTTACAAAAAATGCCCGTAGTCTAGTATTCCATCCTATGGATAGCTGATGTTCCATAATTTCTGATTATATAAGTGTTGCACTAAAATAATCAGAAGTATATATATAGAGACAAGTCTGTGTAGAACAAATTCCCCAGTAATTGTTTTTTGCTGGATCAAAGGATTTTTGCATTTTTTACTTTTTTAAGTTTTTTTTTTTTTTATGATATTGATGAGCATTTATTTATATGTGGTGCTGAGGATTGAACCCAGTGCCTTACATGCTAGGCAAGTGCTCTACCACTGAGCCACAACCTCAGCTTCCTAAATCAGTTTTATTGATATATATTACATAATGGCAAAATTAATCCTTTTTGACCACAATTCTATGAAAGGACTGTGAAAAGAATTTCCATCATCTCATAATCTTCCTTCAAGTTAATCACATAGTCAACTGTTAGTCCTGGCAACCAGTGATCAAATTTCAGTTAATATAGTTTTTGCCTTTTTCTAAAATGTCATTACTTAGGTAGCTTTTTGAGTCTGGCTTTTTTTTTTTTTTTTTTTTTTTTAATATTTCTTTTTTAGGTGTAGATGGACACAATACAATGCCTTTTATTTTTATGTGGTGCTGAGGATCAAACCTGGGTCCCGCCCAGTAAAGTCACAACATTCACATACATGTTGTATGGACATACTTTGTGATGTTGGGGATCCAATTCAGGGCCTCATGCGTGCTTGACAACTGCTCCAACATGCAGCTACTACCCCAGCCCAAATGCATAGTTTTTTTGTGTGTGTTTTTTTAAATTTTTATTGTTGGTATTTCAAAACATTACATAGTTCTTGATATATCATATTTCACACTTTGATTCAAGTGGGATATGAACTCCCATTTTTACCCCGTATACAGATTGCAGAATCACATCAGTTACACATCCATTGAATTACATATTGCCATACTAGTGTCTGTTGTATTCTGCTGCCTTTCCTATATGCATAGTGCTTTAATTTTTTCTTAAATGTGATGGGTTGTTTGTAAAAATGGTCACAAGGAATCTTACCATTCCTCTACATTAAACCAGTGATCCACAAACAGGAAGTTACAGAAAAAGCAGTGGGTTTTTTGTTTTGTTTTTACTTTGAGTTCTGAGAGGTCCAACCAAGGAACCACTGGTTTTGGTGATGGCCTTGCCATCCTAGTGTAGAGGTGGTACAGGGTATCACAACCCCTCTGTGTTATGTGCTGTTGAAGATCCAGCAAAGGCCCCACACAGGCTAGGCAAGCCCTCTGCCATTGAACTATGGCCCAGCCTTCCCTGTTCCTACAATACCACCAGTATTTAATTTGGATTTTTAAAATTTTTTATTCTTTTTAGTTATACATGACAATATAATATTTTGACATATATACATGGAGTAGAACTTCCCATTCTTGTGGTTGTACATGATGTGAAGTTACACTAGTTGTGTATTTATATATGAATATAGGAAAGTTATGTCTGATTATTCTACTGTCTTTTCCTATCCTTCCTCCCTTCCCTGCATTCCCCCTTTGTCTAATCCAGTGAACTTCTATTCTTCCCTCTCCCCACCCCCCCACCCCCTTATTGTGTGTTATCACAATATCAGAGAGAACATTTGGCCTTTGGTTTCTTGGATTGGCTTATTAAACAGAGCATGATATTCTCCAGTTCCATCCATTTATTGGCAAATGCCATAATTTCATATATATATATATATATATGTATTAGTTGTTGATAGAAATTTTTTTTTCATTTATTTATACATGCTGCTGAAATTCGAACCCAGTGCCTCACACATACTAGGCAAGTGCGCTACCACTGAGCCTCAGCCGAGCCTCATTTTAATGGCTTGGTAATATAACATTGTGAGACTTTATTCTAATCACTTCCCCTAAACACCATAATTGCCCAAGCTGGCTACCAAGTTAGAATCCTCTTGCCTAAACCTCCCAAGTCATAGATTAAAGGTGAGTGCCACTAAACTCAGCTGTTTCCATTTCACCCTCTTTTTTGGGGGGGCGGGGCAATACCGGGGATTGAACTCAGGGACACTCATCCACCGAACCACATCCCTAGCCTATTATGTATTTTATTTTGAGACAGGGCCTCACTGAGTTAAGAGTAGTTGCTTAGCACCTCACTTTTGCTGAGGCTGGCTTTGAACTTGAGATCTTCAGGATCAGCCTCCTGAGCTGCTGGGATTAAAGGCATGAGCCAGTGTGCCAGGCCATTTCACTCTCTTAATTCCTCACAATGGGTATTAAACTCCAACATGAGTTTTATTTTGATTTGGGGTACTGGGGATTGACCCCACAGGTGCTTTACCACTGAGCTACATCCCCAGTCCTTTTTGAGACAGGATCTTGCTAATTGCTTAGGGCCTTGCTAATTTGTTGAGGCTGGCCTTGAAGATGTGATCCTCCTGCCTCAGGCTCCCTGGTCACTGGGATTATAGGTGTGCACCACTGCACTCAGTCTTACTGTTTTGCCCAGCCTGATCTCATATTCCTGGGCTCAAATTGGTCCTTCTGAGTAACTAGGACTATAATCATAGACTTTTGTACTTGACATACATTTTATTTATTTGTGGTAATAGGGATGGAACTCAGGGGTGCTTTACCACTGAGCTATATCCTCCAGTACTTTTTTTTAGCTATATCCTACAGTAATTTTTTTTCTTTCTTTTTTTTTTTTTTTTTTTTTTTTTTTTTTGAGCTGGTCTTGCTAAATTGCAGAGACTGGCCTTGAACTTGTTATCCTCTTGTCTTTGCCTCTGGAGTTGCTGGGATTACAGGCATGGACAACCTTGCCTGGCTTATGTACAGTTTTAGAAATACATGGGAATACACATACATAAGCCAAAAGTTAAAACGGAATACAATTTACCCAAATGAGTTTGGAAACATTCACACAAAAACCTACACACAAATGTTTTTAGAAACCTTACTCATAACTGCCAAAACTTGCAAGCAACCAAGATGTCCTTCAACAGGTGAATGCATAAACAAACTGGTACATCCATATAATGAAATATTTAGTGATTTAAAAAAGTGAGCTATCAAGTCATAGTCTGAGGAACCTTAGATACATATTGCTGAGGGAAAGAAACCAAACTGAGAAAGATCCATATTTTATGAGTCAAAATATATGACATCCAGGCGGGGATGTAGCTCAGTGGTATAGTGCTTGCCTAGCATGTGCAAAGCCCTGAGTTAATCCCCAGTACCACAACAAGAATCATCATCATCATAATAATAAAAATAAAAATTTAGAACTAATTCTATGAGATCGTAAAAAAACAAGCGAAACTAGGACGATAAGAACAGTAGTTGCCAGAGATTGGGGATAAGGGATAGAAATGAACAGCAGGGATAAATATTTAGTGATAAACAGTGGGTAAATTATATTGTATGATACCATAATGGTAGATGTATGTCATAGATTTGTCGAAAACCATAGACTATACATAACAAATAGCTCTGATGTCAACTATAGACTTTAGTAATAAGTCAGTATTTGCTCATCAATTAAAATAAAGATGCCACACTGAGATACTAATTATAGAGGAAATGGGGAATTGTGAAAAGTATATAAGAACTCTGTACCTCCTACTGAATTTTTCTGTAAATCTAAAACCACTCAAAAATTAATGTCTTGCTGGACATGGTGGCAGATGCCTTTTTTCCCAGTGGCTTGGGAGGCTGAGGCAGGGGGATCTCAAAGCCAGCCTCAGTAATTTAGTGAGGCCCTAAGCAACTTAGACCCCATCCCAAAATAAAAAAAACAAAAGGGGGTGGGGCTTGTGGCTCAGTGGTTAAGCACCCCTGGGTTCAATCCCTGGTTCAAATAATTTTTTAAATTCTATTGGGTTAGGGATATAGCTCAGTGGCAGAGCTCATGCTTGGTATGCATAAGACCCTGGGTTTGAGGCCCCCCTCCCCCCCACACACACATATAATCAGAGTCTATGTCTAATCCCCTCCCCAAAAGTGGCTGGAAATGTCCTTAATTCTCTTCCAGAATTGAGACCTGTACCCTGGAGTTACAGATGGGGAAAGCAAGTCCAGAGAGGCTAAGATTTATCCAAGGTCCCCAGCAGACTTAGTAATGGCTCAGGACTAGAGACCGTGATTCCTGCAGTGCTGCTTTGTATCCAACACCAGGCATGAAAAGCACAGAGAAATTAGTGTTTGATGACTTTGAAAATGAGAATAGTCTGAGACAAAGAAGAGCCTGGAGGGATATGGACCCAGCTTTTTCCACTGGAAATCTGAAGAACTTCAACCGTCAAACATGGCTGGGGTGGGGGGCAGGTGTACAGATGCATTGGGAAGGTAGTAAGGGGACGGCTCTCTCACCTTGCCAGAAAAAGATTGTAAAATTTTTAAAAAATCTGTTTCTACTTAATATTATGTTCTCATGACTCTCAAGCATCCCTTTGAAAGGGATTCTGTATATAGTGTATATTTGGAATTTTATTACCGTTTATATTATAGATATAGTTGTTAATTTTTTGAAAATTTTTTATTTGTTCTGTCCTGTTCCACAGGACAGTGGAATACATTTATGCACTTTGGTATACTTTACATAAGTGGAGAAATTAATTTTAAACTACAAAAAAATCAAAATCTATTACTTTAAAAAATATATATATGGAGGTGGGATTGTAGCTCAGCTATAGAGCATGCGCCTAGCAATGTGCTGTGTTTGATTCCCAAAACCAGAAAACAATAAAGCAAAAAACCACCTGTAATCCCAGCTACTCTTAAGGCTGAGGCAGGAAGATCATTTGAACCCGGCAGTTAAGGCAAACCTGGACAACATGATGTGATTTCAATCAATCAATGAATAAATTCAAAATGAAAATAATTTTTTGCAGCTCAATTGGAAATGGCATAGGATTGAAGTTTTGCTTCAGGGGTCAGATGGACTTGTATTAAAAATCTGACTTGGCTGCCTACTGGTTCATTTTTGTGATAATCGGTATGTAACAATGATGGCAAATGCTGTGATCCCGACTACAGGCAAAGCACCTAAGTAAATCATCCACAAAGCTTTTTATTTTCATTTTGGGACAGACTAAGTTGTTGAAGGCTTGGCTAAGTTGCTGAGACTGGCCTTGAACTTGGGATCCTACTACCTCAGTCTCCTCAGTCCTCAGAAGTGTGCCACTATGCCAGGCTCTGCGATAATTTTTAAAGAACTTTTATTGTGTGGGACATGGTGGTACACACCACCATCGCAGTGGCTGGGGAGGCAGAGGCAGGAGGATCACAAGTTGAAAGCCAGCCTCTGGGGAGGTGGCTTAGTGATTAAGCGTCCCTGGGTTCAGTCCCCAGTACCAAAAAGAAAATAATTTTTATTGAGGCAATATACAGAATATATAAAATTTACCATTTCAGATGGTGTAGTTGGGTGGTATTAAGTATATGCAGATTGGGCTGGGGATGTGGCTCAAGTGGTAGCACGGTCGCCTGGCATGCGTGCGGCCCCAGTTCGATCCTCAGCACCACATACAAACAAACATGTTGTGTCCACTGAAAAACTAAAAATAAATATTAAAAATTCTCTCTCTGTGTCTCTCTCTCACTCTCTCTTTAAAAAAAAAAAAGTATATGCAGATTCCTGCATAACCATCACCAGCACCTCTGAACATCCCCCCCACCCGCCCCCAGTATTGGGGATTGAACCCAGGACCTCACACATACTAGGAGAGCACTCTGCTATTGAGCTGCACCCCCAGCTCCATCTCTAGAACTTTTTCATCATCCCAAACTGAAATGCCCCCCATTAAAAATTAAGTCCCCAAGCCGGGCATATTGGTGCACACCTGTAATCCCAGTGGTTTGGGAGGCTGAAGCAGGAGGATCTAGGGTTCAGAGCCAACCTCAGCAACTTAGTGAGGCATTTAGCAATTCAGTGAGACCCTGTCTCCAAATAAAATACAAAACAGGGCTGAGGATGTGGCTCAGTGATTGAGCATCCCTGGGTTCAATCCTCGGTACAAAAAAAAAAAAAAAAATTAAGTCCCTATTCCCTTCAACCCCACCCCAGTCCCCAGTTACCACTATTCTATTTAAAAAACAAATTATATGTTGATGGAGCTTTATTTTATTTACTTATTTATATGCAGTGCTGAGAATTGAACCCAGTGCCTCACACATGCTAGGCAGGTGCTCTCCCACTGAGCCCTAGACCCAGCCCCCCTATTCTACTTTCCATATCTCTTTTTTTATTTTTTGGTACAGGGGATTGAACTCGGGGGCACTTAGCCACTGAGCCATATCCCCAGCCCCCCTGACCTTTTTAAAATTTCATTTAGAAACAGGGTTTCACTGAGTTGCTTAGGGTCTCACTAAGTTGCTGAGGCTGGCTTTGAACCTGTGAACCCCCTGCCTCAGTCTCTGGGCTTACAAGAGTACGCTGCTCTACCCGGCCCATAAGGAGACTCATCTATGAGGAAACTAAAACCTGAAGGATGAGTAGGAGCTGGCCAAACCTAACAGGTAGGGAAAGGCCTTCCAGGCAAGGAGAAGGGCAAGTTCCAAAGTCTAGGGAAAAGAAAAATCATACAATCATTTAACAAAAAATGGACAAGGCCAAGGTGATTGTCTGAGATCAAGAAGGGCACTGGCCTGAGATGAGATGAAGAGGCAGGTGACAAGCAGGGAGCAGAGGATGCCTGAAGTGCACCCAAAAGGTGGAAGAACATGATGGCTTAACATTTGAACTTCTCTAGCAAGGCATCTTCAAATTTGTTTAGTGCTAAAAGCCTTTACTAAGCTGCTGCTTTATTCTAAGCACCATGCCAAGCATTTGGAACTAAAGGATTAAACCACAGAAATCTCAGTGGCTGACAATATTAAACATGAATTGCACCTTTCCTGGGTCTGTGGTTGACTGGTGTGTCCCTGCTCCCAAGCTGCGACATTAGGGCTTGGCTCCAGGCCCAGTAGTCATGTAACAAAACACATGCATGTATAATCTTTTTTTTTTTTTTTTTTTTTTTAATGGGGGGACTAAGCTCAGTGGCACTCGACCACTGAGCCACATCCCCAGTCCTATTTTGGATTTTATTTAGAGACAGGGTCTCACTGAGTTGTTTAGTGCCTTGCCATTGCTGGTGGCTGGCTTTGAACTCACAATCCTCCTGCCTCAGCTTCCCGAGTCACTGGGATTACAGCCAGGAGCTGTATAATCTTAATAAGGGAGAAAATGAAGAGTGGAGAATTAGTATTTCCAGTCGCCACAGAGCTACAAACAAAGCTCAGGAAAGGGAATGGTTCAATGCAGTCTGTGGGCAGCAGGTACTTTGGTATATTAGGTGGAGGAGGGAGAGGACTGTCTGAGAAGTGACACACTATGCATGATGGTTCCCAGCTCATGTTTATGTTTCATAACTGTGATCCCAGTGACTCAGGCAGCTGAGGTAGGAGGATCACAAGTTCGAGGCCAGCCTCAGCAACTTAGTGAGAACCTGTCTCAAAAATAATAATAATAATAATTTTTAAAAAGGGCTGTGGTTAGTCTGGGGTTGTGGCTCAGTGGTAGATCGCTTGCCTAGCATGTGCAGGACCCTGGGTTCAATCCTCAGCACCACCTAAAAATAAATAAATAGAATAAAGTTAAAAAAAATAAAATAAATTAAATTAAAAAGGGGGGCTGTGGTAGAATGTGGGTCAGTGGTAGAATGCCTCTGGGTTCAATCCTCAGAACTCCACTCCCCATAAAATCACTCTATATGAAGTCTGGAATAGAGAAAACACTGGGAAAAATGAAAAAGTGCTGGTAATATAGACAGATCCTGAAATCTGATTGACATTGATTTTTATTTTATTCTGAAAAAGTTTTTTTTTTCTTTTTTTGTGGTGCTGGAGATTAAACCTAGAACCAAGGGCTTCACTCCTGAGCCATACCCCAAGCCATTATTTATATTAATTAGAACCTTAAACGAATTTTTATAAAAAACAGATGTAAAAATAAGTTCCAGGACAGTGTGAGACAAAAAAATTCCAAAATTTGTGAAGAAAAAGAATTTAAAAAGCTGGGAGGGGTGCTGCATACCTATAATCCCAACAACTCAGGAAGTTGAGACAGGAGGATCACAAATTTAAGGCCAGTCTCAGCAATTTAGCAAGGCCCTAAGCAACTTTGCAATCTCACAATAAAAATTTTAAAAGTCTAAGGATGTAGCTCAGTGGTAAAGTACCCCTGGGTTCCATCCCTACTACCACACACACAAATCATACGTTAGGTTGAAAAAAATTCACGTTGGGTTGGGGTGTAGCTCAATGGTACAGCACTTGCCTAGCATGCTTGAGGCCCTGGGTTCCATACCCAGTGTTGAAAAAAACAAAAAATTCATGCACTGATGTCCTAACCCCTAGATACCTTAGACTATAACCCTGTTTGGAAATAGGGTCTTTACATAGAACATCAAATTAAAATGAGGTCATTAGGGTGAGCCTTGAACCAACAGACTGATGTCCTTATAAGAAGAAATTTGTAAGAGAACATAATCTTGTAAAACAAAGTCTGGACAGACAGAAGGGAAACAGTAGCTGTCTACAAGCCAAGAAGAGAGGTCTGGAATGGACCCTACCTTCACAGCCCTCAGAAGGAACCAACCCTGCTTGGTTTTAAAGGTAAGTACTCTCATCCCTTTAATTTCTTTCTTTCTGGTTTGTGGTACTGGGGATTAAACCCAGGGCCTTTCAAACACTAAGCAAGTCTACTGAGCTACATCCCCAGCTGTCATCCATTTAAAGATGTGAAGCTAGGGCACAGACAGGTGATAAAACTTGTTCATCATCGGAACATGCGAAGGAGTTGGGACCAAACCCAGGCGGTTAATGATCCAAATACCACATACATTTAGTGAATGTTAACCTGTCAATTATCAGCTTGAACCACAGCATCCCACTGATCCAACTAGGTCCCCTTAGAGAACTTGACCTCAGGCTCAGGACGTGGCTCAGTTGGAGAGTGCTTGCCCAGCATTAGCAAGGCCCTGGTTCCATCCCTAGCATTGAGAGAGAGAGAGAGAGAGAGAGAGAGAGAGAGAGAGAGAGAGAGATAGAGATATGCAGGTTGGACTCCCATACAAAGAAGGCACTCAGTGAATACCAAATCAGTGGGATTAATTTTGCCCACTTTTCCTTTGTAGAATGACCTTTATTTTTCTTTTCTTTTTAAATTTTCTGGTGCTGGGGATTGATCCCAAGGTCTTGTGCATGCTGGGCCAGGCCCCTACCATCGCGTTACACCCCCAACTCGGTCCTTTCCTTAACCTGTTTTTGTAGCAGGGAATGTTTGCAATATTCCAAACCAGAACTGGAATTTCTGGCGCAGCAGTGCCTTCTATGTCCACAAGAGGGAGCCGGAGGACGCGGCTCCTCTCAGATCTCCCCGGGACTGATTTCTGGAGCGGAGAAGGCTGCAGTTGCTGCGGCTTCCTCCTTGGGCTTTTTCCCATCAATGTGGAGCACTGTTCCTTAGTTTTGGCAATTCAGCGGAGCTCCAAGGAGGATTTCTTCTTCCTCGTTTTCGAATAGCTCTTTCATCTGATTTTCTTTCCCTGCACCCTCATAGACCCACCCAAGAGCCAAAATAGTCTCCCTTGACATGAGACCCTGGGGAGCCTACAGAACTGCTCAGAAAGAAGATTTGGAGTAGGTGTGTGCATTTCCTCCTTGAGCTGGTGATTAAGGGATGGGAACAATCTCCCCCGCAGGTTCTGTCAACTGTGTGTGTGTGTGTGTGTGTGTGTGTGTGTTCACCAGATGTTCATTTGTGGTTTATTTCCTTGGTGTTTTTCAAAGGCCTTAAAAATGAACACGGCTGCTTCATCTAAAACCATCCTTCAATTTCTATTAAGGTTTATCGAGGGCCACTTATCTCCTCGCCACACGCACATATTTGTGGGTCCAGTAAAGTACTACACACTCATTTTAAGACAGTCAGCTGGTACAGCAAATCAACAGAAGGGAAAAAGATATCACAAAATCCCAGAGGGGCCCAGCTTAGCCACGGCCAGTGACTATCACGTCAGCAGCTGGGGCAGAGGGAGATGGTCTCCTTGGACCAGCCCACACCCTCTTGGGGAGATGCCTCCTAGGGGTGATGAGGTCCAACCTGCTAATTCTTTCTGATTTTCCTATGCTTCCTCTTAGCTTCTAGCTTAGAGTCGCCGGGCCAACAAATTCCCTCGATCCTTTCCCCATCTTAATTCTATTTTCAAGTGGAAGAGTAGAAAGGGCAATTCCAAACAACTCAGAAGTCACAGCCCTTTCTTGTCTATGAGTGGGTGTTTCCTGTGTGTGTGTGTGTGTGTTGTCTTGACTAAATATGGGTTCCCTGGTTGACAAAGGGCTTTCTTTGTCTTCCTGATCCATTCTAAAAATTCCCACTCAAAGACGATATTTCCAGAGGGAGGGTCTGTAAATATTAATTCACCAGCTGCCTCATGGAGATCCTGCAGTCCTTGAACTAATTACTGTTGTTAAATATTAAATAACTAGCTAGGTGCAATGCCCACACCTGTAATCCCAGAGGCTGAGGAGGCTGAGGCTAGAGGATCGCAAGTTCAAAGCCAGCCTCAGTAATGGTGAGGCATTAAGCAGCTCAGTGAGACCCTTTCTCTAAATAAAATCCAAAATAGGGCTGGGGATGCGGCTCAGTGGTCGAGTGCCCCTGAGTTCATCCTCTGGTACCAAAATTAATTAATTAATTAATTAATTAATTAAATAACTAAGGCTGGGGTTGTGGCTCAGTGGTAGAGAGCTTGGCTAGCATGTGTGAGGCACTGGGTTTGAACCTCAGCACCACATGAAATTAAATAAATAAATTGTATAGAAAATATTAAATAGCTATTCATTATGTAGTCTGAGGACCTTAAGACCTAAATGTGTGTTGTTTTCATTAATTTAAGTGAAAGACAATAGTTCCTGGGCATCTTGACTCCTGATCTTTAAATATAAAATTAAGTATACCAAGCCAGGTGCAGTGCCTATAATTTCAGTGACTCAGAAGGCTGAGGAAGGATGATCTCAAGTTTGAGGCCAGCCCCGACAATTTAGTGAGACCCTTTCTCAAAATAAAATTTAAGGGGCTAGGGTTGTGGTTCAGTGGTAGAACACTCACCTAGCATGTATGAGACACTGTGTTCAATCCTCAGTACCACATATAAATAAAATACAGGTATTGTGTCCACCTACAACTAAAAATATATTTAAAATAAAATAAAACAAAATTTAAGGAATAAAACAAAGTTTAATGTTCTTTTTTTAAAATTTTTTTAAATTTTATTTATGTATTTGTGGTACTGAGGATTGAAACCCAGGGGCATTTTACCACTGAACATCCCCAGCCTTTTTTTTTTTTTTTTCCTTTCCTGAGACACGATCTCACTAAATTGCCCAGGTTGACCTCAAAGTTACTATCCTCTTGCCTCAGCCTCCCAAGTAGCTGGGACTGCAGACTTGTATCCCTGCACCTGACTCCTGAAAACAAAGGTTTTTAAAGACCTTTATGTTATTTATTTTTATTATAAAAATTGTGGTGCTGAGTATTGAACCCAGTGCCAAACACGTGCTAGGCATGTGCTCTATCACTGAGGTACAATCCCCAGTAACAGAAAAAAAAAAAAAAAAAAATAGTACTAGAGCTTTCCTTTGAGCTACTTTTTAAAATTGTGAGCAAAGGGAATTAAGGTGTTTCCTTACAGCAAAAATAAGGAAACTGGGGTTGCAGAATCAGGTAGCCCTGGCTGGGTTCAAATCTGAGCTTTGATATTTACTATTTTGCGGCCCTGAGCAAAGTGATTCTGGGTGGTTTCCCAGCTGAAAATGGGGAGAATTGATACTACCTGTCTAGGGTTATTGTGAGGATTTGATGAAACAGCCATTCCATTGTGCGCATGCGCTAGGAATTGCTAAGCAAGGACTCCACCGCTGCTTGCACCCCAGCCGCGGGCCCATCACATTGGCCTGTGTTATTGTTTTCTCGGCACTGATCTGCTCCAAACTGCTGAATTTGAGGTTTGCTTGCTTCTTGTCTCTTTCCCCCCATCAGGCTGTCAGTTCCATAAGAGAAGACTTTTCTACCTTGCTCATCCTTGGAAACCCAAACCACGAACTATGTCAAATAGCAATATGTTGCTAGACTTGGTGGCGCAAGCTTGGAATCCCAGCGATTCAGGAGGCTGAGGCAGGGGGATTGCAAGTTCAAGGCCGGCCTCAGAAACATAAGGAGACCCTGTCTCAAAACAGGGCGGAGTGGGTGGAGGGTGGGGAGTACTGGGGATGTGGCTCAGTGGTAAAGTGCCCTGATATTAATCCCCTATGCAACAAAACAAAACAAAACAAACAACCCTATATATCTATATCATATAAATAGATCTATCTATCTATCTATCTAATCTAATCTATCTATTTATCTATAGTTGAATGTATAAGAGGAATAGCCATGTCATTTTGGAGCATTTTCTACATATATTGGAATAGCTCTCTAGTTCTTTTTTCTTTCTTTCTTTCTTTTTTTTTTTTTGGGGGGGGGGGAGGGGGTGCCGGGGGTTGAACTCAGGGGCACTCGACCACTGAGCCACATCCCCAGCCCTAGTGTTTTTTTTGTATTTTGTTTGGAGACAGGGTCTCACTGAGTTGTTTAGTGCCTTGCTTTTTGCTGAGGCTGGCTTTGAACTTGCGATTCTCCTGTCTCAGCCTCCTGAGCCGCTGGGAATACACGGGCATGCGCAACTGCGTCCAGCAACTCTCGTTTTTTGAGGGTCAGGAGTCAATTTTTCATATATTATTTCAGATATTTGATTATCTTCATCCTATATGCCACCCTAGGCTTTGACATCTGGGGGGCGGCTAAACAAATAATTGTGAAAATAATATCATGACAATAAAATAAACAATTGTTGTAAGGAGCATGAGACTGTGATAACAGTACATCTTGTAAGATTTATTTAGTTGGGAGGGAGGCCGTGCAGGGTGGAGGAAGCAGTAAGTTTGAATCTTGTTTCTGCAACTTAGTAGCCAGATCTAAAGCTGTGTCATTCTGAGCCTCAGTTCTTTAAACTATAGGACTTTCTGTGAATATGCTCTGAAGGGCATTACATTCCCTTATGAATGGTTGGGTAAATGACTCCCAGGTGCTACATAGATTTTCAAATAATAAAAAAAAAAAATCTGCTTTTATTTTTTTCAAAAGCCATACATGCTCTAAGACAAAACTTAAAAAAAAAAAAAATTTCAAAGTAAAAACCACAAGTCCCCAGGCACCTTTAAACATACTGTTTAGACTCACCGAAGTGTTATCAGCATGATACTTAGTCTTTTATTCTATACCTGTACTCATATATGCATGTGATTTTTTTTAAAAAAGGCAATCATCCTATAAAGCTTATTTTCTATGTAGCAGGAGCAGTGACACAGGCTGAGGCCGGAGGACCACAATCCCAAGGCCAGCTTTATCAATTTAGTGAGATTCCGTGTCACAATAAAAAACAAAAACATCTGGGAATATAGCTCAATAGGAAACATCCCCCGGGTTCAATCTCTAGTACTGATATATATATATATATAAATTTTTTTTTTTGTTGTTGTTGTTGTTTTTTAAAGATAGGGTCTCAAAAACTATGTTACCCAGGCTGTGTTACCCAGACTCAGGGGTTCAAGAAACTCTCTGTCCCAGCTTCCAGAGAAGATGGGACTGGTGTGTCCCACCACAGCCAATTTTAAAATTGAATTTTAAAACTTACTATTTTAGGCCAGCCACCAGGGCACATGCCTATAATCCCAGTGGCTTTGGAGGCTGAGGCAGGAGGACCAGGAGTTCAAAGCCAGCCTCAGCAATTTAGCGAGGCACTAAGCAACTCAGTGCGACCCTGTCTCTAAGAAAATACAAAATAGGGCTGGGGATGTGGCTCAGTGGTAGAGTGCCCCCGAGTTCAAACCCCCCCCATACCTCCTTGCCCCCAAAATTACTATTTTAAATTGGTTTTTTCCATTTAGTAATTATATCATGAACATTCACTTGTATTAATATTCTTTATAAACATTATTATGTTTCTGTGGTACTGGAGATTGAAGCCAGGAGCATTCTACCACTGACCTACTCCCAGCACCCTCCTCCTTTTTTTTTTTTTTTTCCTCCCCCAAATTTTGTAATGGGGTCTCACTAAATTGCCCAGGCTGCTCTGGAACATCAGCCTCCTGGGTAGCTGGGATTACAGGTATGTACCACTGTGCCAGGTCATAAGCATTATTTTGAATGGTTTCATAATATTCCACATTATTGACATGTATTTCAGTTAATTAATCCCACATTTAAAATAATTATATTTTTTCCTCTTAAAAACAAGACTGAGGACGATTTTTTTCTCTGCTATGCTTTAACTAAAAAAAAAAAAAAAAAAAAAAAAAAAAAAAAAAAAAAAAAAAAAAAAGAAGAAGAAAGAAAGAAGAAAGAAAAACAAAAACCATTCTGAGCTGCATATCCCTGTACATACTCCCTTGACTATGTATTTATTTCCTTCAGACAACTTCCTCAAAGTTCAACTGCTGGAACAAAGGGAGTGCACCTTACTATTCTTCTTCTTGTTTTTAAGTAACAAGAGTATAGAAGTAATATAGAGAGAACAATTTCACCTCAACTATTCCAGACCAGCCTCACTCCCCTGGGGTAGCTCATATTAACAGCTTGGTATGGTTTTTCCTCTACACATTTTTCTCTAGACATATAGCTGTTCCTTTCTTGTTTTTATAAAAATGGAATGTCATTAAGATCTTCAAGATACATTTCAGTGTTGAATATAACAGTTAAAATTACTATTAAATGCCAGGCACTGGCCTCCAAGAGTTGTTGACAGCTGCTTTACTTTCACGCTTGTTTTTCTTTTCTTTTCTCTCTTTCTTTTTCTTTCTTTCTTTCTTTCTTTTTTTTTTTTTTTTGGAGTGTTTATCCATACTACACTATTCAGTAAATACTAAGTATGTACTGCACAGTTCTACCCATTGCTTATGACCGGTGTGCAATGCCTATTCTGCGTCAGGCTCTCCCCCACCCTCCTCTGCCTCTGGTGCTGTTTGGAACTCACGATCTCGAGCATGCTAGGAAACCGCTCTACCCGAGCCCCGCTTCGGATTTCTGCAAGGATCTCATTTAAACTAGACTGCAGGGCGTGAACCTCCAAGTTCTGCTAAGGGTGTAACCCAGAGAGGGGTTACACCGGCGTGAGGGAAGGGGAGGCGGTGATGTTTTCTCCTAGTGCTTGCAGACTCAAGGTGGCCCCAAATGGCTAGGGGAAGAAGGGGCCGGTCGGGTCAGAACGAGGGCAAGGTGGAATGGAGGGCAAGGTGGAACGCTGGGCGAGGTTCTGCAGCCCCAGCGCCCCGGTCCGCGGGGCGGTGGGCGGGGCCAGGCGGGCGGGCGGAGCCTGTATTGTCCGCTCCGCGGGGCATGCCGGGAGCCCCGCCCCCAACATGGCGTCTCACTGACAGTTGGCTGCTGAGCGGCAGAGGCGGATCCTGCTCCTCAGGGCGGCGGCGGCTGTGGCAGCAGCAGGGCCGGGGTCTCCGGGGCCGGGGTGGGAGGATGGCGGCTCGGGCCGCCTAGGGCGGAGCTGCGCGGGCGAGGCGGCTGGTGGGGCGCTGCGGGCGGGCGCGGCGGCCGCTGCCATGGGCTGGTGAGCGCTGCAGCTCCTGCTCGCGTCTCCCGGGCCGGGCGTCTCTCCTCAGCGCCAACCCCTCAGCCCGGCCATGGGCTCGTCGGCGGCAGCGGCGGCGGCGGCGGCCGCGGACTCGGCGCAGTGGCTCTCGGTGAAAGAGGAGACCATCTTCCTGCACGACGGGCTGATCCGGGTCACCGACCTGGCCGAGCTGCCCAGCGAGATCCTGGGGGCCCCGGAGGCCGCCGACACGGACCTGGAGGTGAGCGCGCCGGCCCCGGCCCCGCCGTGTGGCCCACCTGGGACGCGGGCCCGTCCCCGCGAGCCGCCGCTGGCTGCCCTGCAGGTGTGTGGGCGCCCGGCGAGCAGGTGCGGCCGGGCCGCAGGTCTGCAGACCGCACGCCGCCCGCCGCCTGGCGGCCCCGCGCCCGCCGGGGATCTCATTTGTGGTTTCCTTCTGAACGTCCCGGCACCCGGCATTTTATTAGAACATCCCTCTGCACGGCCTGGATGCCCCGGAGGAGCCGCCGCCGCCTCCCGGGCCCTCTCTCCCCTCCCCCACAAGCCCCCTGCACTCACTTCCAGGGCACACCCAGGTTGCTCAGCTTTGGGGACATTTTTATTTAAACATTGCACACCCTCTCCCTGCTCTCCTTCCCGAGTTCTGTGTCGGGGTATGTGTGTATGTGTTCGGGAGAGGGCAGTGGCAGCTGCCCGTCCTCGATGGGCAATTCAACAACTTCTCTGTGTCGTGCCTCGGATTGACACCCGGCCTTTGTCAGGGAAGCGGGGTGTAGACAGCGAGAGGGATGATACCGCGGCCCTCCCTGCGTTCACGGTGGAGGGTCACAGGCTTCTTAGGCCGCAGGGCCTTTTTGTGTGCCCAGGGGTCGCGGAGAAGCCCAGGCTTAGGGAGCCGCGGCAGGTGCAAAAGCGGATCTCAGCAGTTGTGCTGCTGGGGTTGGGGGCAGAAGGAAACCAAATATGCCTGGTGAATGGGAACTTTCCACCGGCTTCGCTCGGTTTGATGTTTGCCTAGAGGTGGGAAAACTAGCAGTATCGTTTTATCCGCGCCGGCAGATGCTGACGCGGCTGCCATTCCACTTTGTGGGATGACATTTTGGTGTGTAGGTAGCCTGGGGTGTCATGAAATTCTTATTGTCGCAAGGAGGGCCCTCTGGGTAAGGCACAGAGAGGATGGTCTGTCTTCTGGCTATAAACGGAATGCGAGGAATCTTTTGTGTTTTGTGGTTTTCCATGCACTTTGGCTTTCAGCACAAGGAGCATTTTATAGAAATGGATTAAAACCCATTAATGTGTGTTTCTGGAAATGGCAGTGATCTGTTCGCGTTGGCTGAGACATTTGGACATACGTGCTTGAGATGCGAATGCGTTCCACTGTATTTGTCCGGTTTTGAGGTTGCTTCAGCATTTCCGGTTTGAACTCTTAATTGACTTATTTTACAATTTGGCCACCAAAACTGAGAAGATATAAGTTGGTAGGGAATTCCTAACAGGAAATTATAATTTTATTTTATTTGGGACTGTTCTATAAAAAGCAAGGTGTGTCTGAGTATCTTATCTGTCTGAAAACTCAAGGAGTATTATGCTATGATGGTGGAATCTCAATTTAATTGGCTCTGTTATATGTGAAAGGTGGGGGTTGGATGCTCTTTGTGTCTTGGAGATTAATCTAAGTTCATGGAAGCAAATATAAATATGTATATACATATATAGAGATATGGATGTGTATGAATTATTTGCAGAATCAGAACGAATAAGATTAGCTAAAATACCTGTGCCATTAAGTTGGCTTTCCTAAAATGTTTACCATATATATTGTGTGAACTTGTCAGCTGTTTCACCCAAAGAACTATTTTAAAAGGATTCTCTGACCTGGTAGGTTTATTTTTTTTTTCTTTTAATTTGTGGTATAGCCTCTCAGAAACTAACATGTGAATGAGTGATAAATATTTGTGACTGGCAGTAGTGAAGAATTTTTTTTTCATTTCTTTACAGGTGTTATATGGGCTACATAGCATCAGAAGATAGACAGCTAAGAAAAGCTTTTGTGGCTATTAGATTTGTTTGTGAGGGTATACTCACATTTAATTATTTAATAATGATTATGATTAAATATATCCTATGTGTCAGGTATTATTTTTTTAAATTCTCAAAATACCTTGGGAGCTAAATCTTGTTACACATTGTAAGAGTTGTATATAGTATACTGTACAATTCTTGTATGTACAGGTGAGACAAGTAAACATTAACAGGTATACAGCTTGCTCCAGGTGACATAGTTAGAGAGCCTGGAAATTAACCCAGTTCTGTTCATTTCAAATACATTTGCTTCTAATCAATACTTTACTCCTCCATGCATGTATGAATCCCCGCCCCCCCCCCCCAGGGCCTCACCCATGCTGAACATGTACTTTCTCACTGAGCAAATATTCCAGCCCTATTTGTAATTATTATTTTTTTTTAAAGAGAGAGAATTTTTTTAACATTTTTTTTTTTAGTTATTGGCGGACACAACATCTTTTGTTTGTATGTGGTGCTGAGGATCGAACCTGGGCCGCACGCATGCCAGGTGAGCGCGCTACCACTTGAGCCACATCCCCAGCCCTATTTGTAATTATTTTAATCTCATAACTGGCTATGGTTGGTGTAATAAACAAGTATCTTTATTTCCTTCCTAGCAACTGTTTCTTTTTCATATTTGAGGAAGATTAGAAATTTATCAGTTGTTTAAAGATAACTTTTTTTGTGGGGGTGGGTACCAGGGATTGAACTCAGAGGCACTCAACCACAGAGCCACATCCCCAGCCCTATTTTGTATTTTATTTAGAGATAGGGTCTCACTGAGTTGCTTAGTGCCTCGCCATTTCTGAGCCTGGCTTTGAACTCCAGATCCTCCTGCCTCAGCCTCCTGAGCTGTTGGGATTACAGGCATGTGCCACCATTCCTGGCTACCATCCTAATCAAATGCACTCTTCTAAGCTTCGATTTCCAATGCACATGTGGTTGAAAATGGCTATTCTTTATTGGATCCTCAGTTAACAATTTGATTATGAGGGGTGGAACCCAAACTAGTTTAAGTAATTTGTGACTGGCAACCATAACGCTTAAGACTGTAACGGATCACAGTTTTAGAGCATGAAAGGAACTTAGAATGACCCCCTTAGATAATTGTTTCCCTCATTTTAGAAAGAAATTATTCTAGATGGTTGGGAGAGATTATGACTTCTTGGTGGTTATAGCATCACTAGTTATGGCAGGGCAACAAATAGACCTGGGCTTTTCTGCCTTTGAATTCTGGTGGTTTTTCCACTCTATAAGTGCTATGTAAAGTTAAATATCAATCTGAAAAAAAGAATCCACTCTAAGAAGTCAATTAGCATTGACTTAGGGTTTTTTTTTTTTTTTTTTTTTTTAAAGAAAGAGTGAGAGAAAGGAGAGGGAGAGAGAATTTTAACATTTACTTTTTAGTATTTGGCGGACACAACATCTTTGTCTGTATGTGGTGCTGAGGATCGAACCCTGGGCCGCATGCACGCCAGTGAGCCACATCTCCAGCCCTTTTTTTTTTTTTTTTTTGTATCAGTGATTGAACCCAGGGGCACTTATCCATGGAGCCATATCTCTAGCCCTCATTTTTTATTTTGAGACAAGGTCTTGCTAAGTTGCTTAGGGCTTCATTAAATTGCTGAGGCTAGCTTAAACTTGTAATCCTTCTGTCTCAGCCTCCCAAACTGCTGGGATTACAGGTGTGTGCCACCATGCTTGACTTGAGTTAGTATTTTCATTTAAACAAGAGCAAAATGTTTGAATTAAAAATTTTCTTCCCAGTTAATTTTAGATAAGTTTTTGAAAAAAGATAAATAATATTTAGTCAAAAGATTAATATAGAGCTGGAGTTATAGCTCAGTGGTAGAGCACTTGCCTAGCACATGTGAGAAACTGGGTTGTATCCTCAGCACCACATTAAAAAAAAAAAAAAAAGGGTATTGTGTCCATCTACATCTAAAAAATAAAAAAATTCATACAAATATTTGTGGAATTCAGAAGTGAGCTCTTTCACTCTCCTAGATGTTGAGGTTATAGCAATTGATGAAATAAAATCCTTGTCATTAAAAAGCTTATATTTAGGGGCTGGGGTTGTGGCTCAGTGGTAGAGCACTCGCCTAGCACATGTAAGGCCCTGGGTTCAATCCTCAGCACCACATAAAAATAAATAAATAAAGTAAAGGTATTATGTCCATCTATATATATACATATATATGTATTAAAGCTTGTATTTAGTAGGAGAATATAGATAATAACAAATAATAAGTATGTGACATGTACAGTCATCCCTCAGTGTGTACTTGGGGGAATTGGTTGCAAGACCCCCTTGAATAAAGTGGTGTGGTGTTTGCATATAACAGAGGCACATTCGCCAACATTCTTTAAATAGTTTACTTATAATACTTAAAACAATGTGAATGGCAGGCAAATAGTTGTTATACTGTATGGTTTAGGGAAAATGATGAGAAGAAAAGGTTTGTACATGTTCTAGGTCTAGCTGTGTGGTTCATAAATGACTGGCAGGGGAACCCTGCTCAAACAGTGAGTGCTGGAGCGAGACTCAGGGTCTTTGAAATGGCGGGAGGCTGCTGAGGGCATGCTTACACATCACTTCATTTGTGTGGATTCAACATAATGCTTGGTGCAAGGCAAATTCAGGTTTTGTGTTTTGGAACTCTCTGTTTATTTTTCCTGAATATTTTCTATCTGTGGTTGGTTGAAACTGCAGATATGGAGGACCAGTTCGTGTGTGTGCGTCCATGCAAGTGTTATGGTAGATGACAAGTGTTGTGGGAAAAGAATATCTGGCTAAAGAGATGGGGAGTAATGTGGGAGGACTCTGTTTTATATCAGGTAAACAGGAAAGGAAAGCCTAGGATGGCTTTTGGGTGGAGACTTGAAGGATGTGAGTATAGCATGTGGCTGCTGAAGAAAGAGCAGCCCATGCAGAGAAGAGGTCCTTAGCATGTTTGGAGCTCCTAGCCCTTGTCCAGTAAGCAGAGGGGAGAGGAGAGTGATGTGAGTACAGAGTGCAGATCAAGTAGGGCCTTGTATGTAAGGTTCTTGGATATTAGTTGAGTGGATCAAGTATGCAGAGCAAGGCATTTTCTTCTCCTGTAAAAGTAGCTATCATTCTTTCTTTTTGTATTGGGGGTTGAACTCAGAGGTGCTTTACCACTGAGATAGATCCTCAACTCCTTTTGTTTTTGGTGAGATAAGGTCTTACCAAACTGCCTTGAACTTGTGAGCCTCCTGCCTCAGCCTCTTGAGTGTGCACTACTGTGCCTGGCTAGAACATTAGTGTTTTTATAATAAAGGAAAAATTTAAAAACAAAATAATGGCTTATTTGTGAAGTTCCAAAAGGTTTCTGTTTTCTATTTCATATTTCTTTACAAATTCCAGTTTGGCTTAGGCATTAGATAGATAGCTAGGTAGATAAGTTGATTGCATCCCGGCTAAGATATGACTGGGCTACATCCCCAGCCCTTGTTCTCAGTCTTCATTGTTTGCTTATAAGGACCTCCCATTCCCTGCCACATATACATCCCCCAAATTAAGACTTGAACTTGAATGTTCAAATCAACTTTATTTGTGACTTCCCCAAACTGGAAACATTTTGGCTATATAGTGAATTAAATAAACAAATAAATAAATAAATGGGTGATACATCCATACAATGGAATACTACTCAGCAACAAAAAGCAACAAACTGTTAATACTCACAGCATGGATTTATGCTGTGTGGAAGAAGCCAGACAAACAAGAATAAATATTTTTTAAGATTTCATTTATATGAAATTCTAGAAAATACAAATGAATCTGTAGTCGTTGCCTGGAGATAAAGGTGGGCAGGAAGGGATTGGAGGGAGGGATTATAGAGGAACATGAGATTTTTGGAGTGTACACTTTAAATATGTGCAGTTTATTGTAGCAACTTATTACTTGAATAAACAAAACCCACAAATGCCCAGAGTGTTTTATGGATACACTTAGGACATGAAAAAGGCTAAGCAGTGTTTTTTTCATAAGGTTCTTGGATATTAGTTAAGTGAATTAAGTGGGCAGAGCAAAGCATTTTCTTGTCCTGTAAAAATAGCTTTCTTTCTTTCTTTCTTTCTTTCTTTCTTTTTGTACTGGGGGTTGAACTCAGTTGTCATGGAAGGGCAAAAGCATTTGGATTTGGAGCTGATCAGCTGAAGTAGCCAAGGCTTTGGGAACTTATGTGAAATCTTTGAGATGATGTGTAGATATTTGTTGATCTGTTGTCCTAGGAGAATATCACTATCCTTTTTATCTTTAGGGCAAAATCCTTGGGAAAGTGTATACATACTTTATGGAATTCCAAATTTTAGATTTGGAAAAATTGAGGAATAAATTAATAAATTGCTCTTGTTGATTGGTAGCATTCTTTATCATGCAGTCAATGAGCGCTGGAGTAAGAGTCCCTGAATTTTGTGCAGTGTTCTATGAGATTGGGCAAAAGCTCAACCAGCTCTTAGGCACATTTGGTAGCACTGAAATGTGAGAAGGAAGCATCTGAAGCCCTTGTGAGGTAGTATGGCCTGGAGTTAAAGTCACATTTAAAGAATCAGACTGGAATTGAAATTCTAGATCTGACCCTTGCTGGCTGTGTGACCTTGGGCAAATTCCACACCTTTCATTATTTCTGTTTCTTCTTCTGGTGTAACATCTTTGTCATCATTGTTACCATCACCATGACACCAGCACAGCATAGTTCATGCCAGTGTCTATGCTGAACCTCCACACCCATTATCTTGTTTAACCTTCATGAAAACCTTATAAACTTGTAAAACCATATAACCTTCATGAAAACATTATCTTTTGAAAAATATATGTGTATACATAAAAACTAGGGCACTCTGGCACATACAGAAGTAACTTGAAGAATATCATATACATAGTGGCAAAGCTCAGGCTGAAATCTGTTATTCCAGCCCAGGGTTCATATTCTTAAACTTAGTGTAAAGATTAATAATAATAATAATGCTTATACTAATAACAAATAGGGTTAATGTAAGAAATAAAAATGGAAGTGATTTTTTAAAATTTTTTTTAAGTTTTTTTTTTTTTAGTCATAGACGGACACAATATCTTTATTTATTTATTTTTATGTGGTGCTGAGGACCAAACCCAGTGCCTCACGCATGCGAAGCAAGTGCTCTACCACTGAGCTACAACCCCAGTCCTGGACGTGATTATGTATTTGAAGTGTATTGACTCTTTATTTTTTTTAAATATTTATTTATTTATTTATTTATTTATTTATTTAGTTGTTGATAGTCCTTTCTTTATTTTACGTGGTGCTTAGAATTAAACCCAGTGCCTCACATGTGCCAGGCAAGTGTGCTACCACTGAGCCCCAGCCCCAGTCCTTGACTCTTTTTATAAAGTGCTATGTTGTTTTATGCATATTAGTCAGCTGCTTTTTATAAATGAAAGCAAAATTCTTATTAACAAATTAAAAAAAAAAGATTTCTCTGGAATTTTCTTCCTTCCCAACTGGGTTTGCATTAGCTAGGCAGATGAGATAATAGTCTTCATTTCAGTTTTTCTCTAATTGTATTTCTAAAGTCTTGCTAAATAAATCAGCTTTGATTATTATCTGCCTTCTTGGCTTCCATATTGACTGTTACAAAATACCTTCTGTTGGCTAAGGCTACTGGGTAGGTTGTCGTGCACCTGTTCTTTCATAGGTTATAAAGTGCCTGTGGTGATAATTATGAAAGGGATGTAGATTTCTGAAAGTTTCCCGT
The DNA here is from genome assembly GCF_048772815.1 of Callospermophilus lateralis. Lineage (NCBI taxonomy): Eukaryota > Metazoa > Chordata > Mammalia > Rodentia > Sciuridae > Callospermophilus > Callospermophilus lateralis. The sequence continues at coordinate 149,247,795 of NC_135305.1, read as the reverse complement.
GTTTTCTCTTCCCTCCTCTTCTTTACATTTTCTATAACAGTGGTCATAGGGTGGACACAATGAATGTAGTCTGCTTTGCAAGAAATTTAGTCAATAGTGATAGACAAACATAGATAACAGCAGATGAAGCCAGGTTTGGTGGCACAATTGTAATCCCAGCTACTTGGAGGCTGAGGTAGGAAGATCAAAAGTTCAAGACCTGCCTGGGCAATTTAGTAAGACTTTGTCTAAAAATAAAAAGGACTGGAATATAGTTCAATGGTACAGTGTCCCTGGGTTCAATCCCCAGTAGTCCCCCAAAACAAAACAACAACAGCAAACCCAGCAGGTAGTCAAGTATGGGACAAGTACAGCTATTTCAAAAGGAGAGAAGACTGCAGAAATTGTATAAGTATTATTTTTTTTGTGTTTTTGGTTACGCAGGGGATTGAACTTAGAACCTGAGCATGCTAGGCAAGTGCTCTACCCCTGAATAACATCCCCATCCCTTTTTATCTTTTATTTAGAGACAGGGTCTCACTGAACTGCTTAGGACTTTCAAAGTTAGGTTGCTGAGGCTTGCTTTGAACTTGTGATCCTCCTGCCTCAGCCTCCTTAGCTATTGAGATTACAGGCAGGTACCACCTTGCAGGTTCCCTCATCCTTTTTAAAAAATATTTATTTTTACTTGTAGTTGGACACAATACCTTTGTTTTATTTATTTATTTTTTATGTGGTGCTGAGGATGGAACTGGCATGTGCTGAGCGAGTGCTCTACCACTGAGCCACAACCCCGGCCCCTCCCTCATCCTTTTTATAAGGACACTGGTGATTACATTTAATTCATGGCCCACTCAGATTATGGAAATCCCCATCCCCAAATCCTTAATCACATCTGCAAAGTCCTTTTTGCCATCAAAGCTCCTGTTTATAGTTCCAGAGATCAGACGTGGAAGATGTCATTTTTAGTTAGGTGTTGTAGGTGTTTTGGGAGTTTTCAGTTTTTCTTTTGCAAACCAGTCCTTCAGTGCACATCATTGCATGTCCATGGGTGCACATGTGATAGTATTTCTCTAGGGTAGATCCTTAGAGGTAGAACTGCTGGGTCCTAGGTGACCATTTTAATAAATACTACCAAATTGTTCTCCCAAATGGCTGTGCCAGTTTCTACTCCCAGTATCAGTGTTTCATGGGACTGCTTTTCCTCACACCCTTGTGGAGACCATTTTAGAATTCAAGAGTTTGCTTAAATTTTTTCATTTTACTTAAGCCAGTGGCTCTCACTCCATAGATGACATTATATATCACTGCTATTTCTTCAAATCTGCTATTTTTGCAGTAGGCATAATTGGGTATCTGGAAATGCATGCCAAACCCTGGTCAGCTGTAAGAGCCAGAGTTTTCCCTTGGTGCCATCCAGCTCTTATCAGTTCACTTCAGGACCTCTCTTCTTGATCTCCTTCAGCTCCTGGCATAACCTCATTTGGGTCAGTAATCCAGTTAATACAGTCCATGTCCATATATAGGCAGGAAAGAAGATGACTTCTTAGTCTGTGATGTTTGGGGACGCTGCCAGAGGCCAGCAGAGCCAGGGAGCTGCACTCACCAGGCTGAGATGCCTTGGTTTTTGAAGTATGCTCAGAGTGCACAGCACTTGTTTTAACAATTTGGACTCAGATTCCCTTAAAAGTTTCTCTGTTCCATATTAATATAATGAGTAATCCCACATTTTTGAACCTGATATTAAGTGAATTGTATTTTGTGATATGCAAAACTTTGTGTGGGGGATGGGGACAGTACTGGGAATTAACCCAAGGCCTTGAGATGCTAGACAGATCTCCATCAGCCCTTTTTCATTTTTTTTTTTTTTGAGACAGGGTCTCATTCAGTTGCCATCCTCTTGCTGCAGCCTCCCAAGTAGCTGGGGTTACAGGTGTGTGCCACCATGCCCAGCTGCAAAATCTTTTTGATTATAAAAAATAATACATGAATACTGTAGAAAATATTAAAAAATATTAGAGACACTGTTTAAATAGCCTGGAATTGCATCAGCTAGAAAAAAATATTATTTTTAAAATTTTGAACCCAATACCTTTATTTTAGTTATTTAGTGTTATGTGATGCTGAGAATTGAACCCAGTGCCTTGCACGTGCTAGGCACATGCTAGGCAAGTGCTTTACTGTTGAGCCACAACCCCAACCCCAAAAATTAATTTTTAATTATGTTCTTCAAATCATTCTTTAGTATACCAAACCGGCATTATATACTATGTATTGTATTCTTACTGGATACATTTTGTTGGATTCTATTTAAAACAATTTTTAATGGCTATATAGTAGTGTCGTGCACCCCCCATCCCCCAGTTTCAGAACTTGGGGTAATGGGGCTCTACCAGTGAGCTGTATCCCCAACTCTTTGTGTTTTCTATTTTTGGAAAAGGGTCTCATTGGATTGCCCAGGCTGCCCTGGAACTTGCCATTCTCCTGCTTCAGCCTCTAGACTAGCTGGGATTATGGGCAAGCACCACCATGCTTGGCTACACAATAGCTTTTGGATGACTATGATTGTTTTTTATATTACTACTATTACTTTAAATCTGTTATTATAAAGATAATACCAATTTATAGAAAGTTAAATGATTTTTAGTGCTTAGAGTCATTGTTTGATAAAAAGCTTGGTGAATTTTAAATTTGTAGTTAATAAAGTGTGTTTCTGCAACCTAATACTGTTGACAAGTTACAGTATAAAGGTATTTAAATAGTACTATATAATTCCTCTCCTAATAACATTGAACATATATATGGAGCTTTGAGTTTAGAAAGTGCTATTAAATACATATGTGGGATAATTAATGTTCCATGATGGGACACATCAGAGTGCACAAATTTGAATCCCTAGTGTTTCTACTAAAACCCGCAGTTGGATGAATTACTAGGTCAGAGCACAGTATGTAGCAATTTTAGATTAACAATAAGGAGATACATAATTTGCAAACTATTTTATGCAAAAATTGTTTATTTAGTAATGCTAATAACTACAGATGCTTTAAGTAGTGGTTTTATACCAACAAAATATTAACATTCAGCTTGTATTTGTAATGGATCTTTTCTGTGTTTACTGTGCTTGCTTTGTGCTCTGTAGTTTGCATTACTGACTTCATATGAACAATAGGTGTAGCTATTTACTGGACTGAGTAGAAAATCAGGACCTTTGTCTTTGTTGATATGTTTGGTTTTCTTACTGCTGAAATGAAATGAGAATAGAAGAAGAATCTGTGTCAACATATTTGCATTTAAACAGCGGTACATAATAGAACTAACTATCTTTATTTCTTTTTTTTTTTTAATTTGTTCTTTTTAGTTATACATTACAGTAGAATGTATTTTGGCAAATTATACGTACATAGAGTACATAACTTATTCTATTTAGGATCCCATTCTTGTGGTTGTACATGATGTGGAGTTACCCTGGCTATGTATTCAAATACAAGGCTAGGGAAGTTATGTCTGATTAATTCTACTGTCTTTCCTATTCCCCTCCCTCCTCCCTTATTTCATTCCCCTTTGTCTAATCCAATGGATTTCTATTCTTCTCCTCCACATCCTCCCTTGTTTGGGTCAGCATCCACATATCAGAGAGAACATTTGGCCTTTGGTTTTGGGGGATTGGCTTATTTCACTTAGCATGATAGTTTCCAGTTCCATCCATTTACTGACAAATGCCATTATTTCTTTCTTCTTTACAACTGAGTAATATTCCATTGTGTATTTATACCATACTTTCTTTTTTTTTTAAATTTTTTTTTATTGCTCAAAACATTGCAATGATCTTGACATATCATACATTTGAATCAAATGGGGTACATAATCTTATTTTTCCATGTGTACAGATTGCAGGATCACATTGGTTATACAGTCACGTTTATACATAAGGCCATACTAGTGTCTATTGTATTGTGCTGCCCTTCTTTTTTTTTTTTTTTTTTTTTTTAAAGAGAGAGTGAGAGAGGAGAGAGAGAGAGAGAGAGAGAGAGAGAGAGAGAGAGAGAGAGAATTTTTTAATATTTATTTTTTAGTTATTGGCGGACACAACATCTTTGTTTGTATGTGGTGCTGAGAATGGAACCCGGGCCGCACGCATGCCAGGTGAGCGTGCTACCACTTGAGCCACATCCCCAGCCCTTCTTCTTCTTCTTCTTTTTTTTTTTTTTAAAGAGAGAGAGAGAGAGAGAGAGAGAGAGAGAGAGAGAGAGAGAGAGAGAGAGAGAGAGAATTTTTTTTTTAATATTTATTTTTTAGTTTTCGGCGGACACAACATCCTTGTTTGTATGTGGTGCTGAGGATCGAACCCGGGCCACACGCATGCCAGGCGAGCGCGCTACCGCTTGAGCCACATCCCCAGCCCCGGCCCTTCTTCTTTATCCAGTCATTTGTTAAAGGACACTATGTTGTTTCCATCCTTAGCTATTGTGAGTTGAGCTGCTATAAACATTGATGTAGGTGTGTCACTATAGTATGCTGTTTTTAAGTCCTTTGGGTATAGACTGAGGAATTGGGTAACTGGGTCAAATGGTGGTTCCATTCCAAGTTTTCTAAGGAATCTCCATACTGCTTTCTATACTGGTTGTACCAATTTGCAGTCCCACCAACAATGTATGAGAGTACCTTTCTCCCCACACTCTCACTAATATTTATTATTACTTTTATTCTTTATAATTGTCATTCTGACTGGGGTGAAATGGAATCTCAGTGTAGTTTTAATTTGCATTTCTCTAATTGCTGGAAATGTTGAGCATTTTTTCATGTATTTTTTGACCATTTGATCTCTTCTAAGAAGAATTTGTTCAGATCCTTTGCTCATTTTTGATTGCATTATCGATTTTTCAGGTGTTGAGTTTTTTGAGTTCTTTGTATAATCTGGAGGGTAATGCTCTTTCTGAGGTACAGGTGGTAAAAATTTTCTCCCATTCTGTAGGCTCTCTGTTCATGTTCTTGATTGTTTCCTTTTTTTTTTTTTTTTTTTTGTGAAGAAGCTTTTCAGTTTGATGCCATCCCATTTATTGATTCTTGATTTTACTTCTTGAACTTTAGGAGTCTTATTGAGGAAGTTGATCCCTAAGCCATTATGACGGAGAGTTGGGCCTACTTTTTCTTCTAATAAGTGCAGGGTCACTGGTCTAATGCCTAGGTCCTTAATCTACTTAGAGTTGAGTTTTGTGCAGGGTGAGAAATAAGGGTTCAATTTTTCATTCTATTACATATGGATTTCCAGTTTTCTCAATACCATTTGTTGAAGAGGCTATCTTTTTTCCAATGTAAGTTTATGGAAAAAATGTTATGTCTGATTAATTCTACTGTTCATCTTATTTCCCTCCCTCGTCCCCTCCCTTCCCTTCATTCCCCACTGTATGTCTAGGATGAGATAACTGTATTTATGTGGATGTGTCTTTGTGTCTTCTATTCTGTTCCATTGGTCTTCATGTCTGTTTTGGTGCCAATACCATGCTGTTTTTGTTACTATAGCTCCGTTCTTTATTTCTTGATATCAGTTCCTCCCAAATCATTAAGTTATAGTGTAATTGTAAAACAGTTTATAGGTTATTTAATCTAAAAAGAGGAAATATGGGTAAAAAGTTCAAAATATGGGGCTGGGGATGTGGCTCAAGCGGTAGCACGCTTGCCTGGCATGCGTGCGGCCCGGGTTCGATCCTCAGCACCACATACAAACAGAGATGTTGTGTCCGCCGAAAACTAAAAAATAAATATTAAAAAAAATTCTCTCCTCTCTCTCTCTCTCAAAAAAAAAAAATTATAAAAAAAAAAGTTCAAAATATGTTTAGAGTCTTTGGGGAAAGGGTGTTTTGATGAACTTATAATAAAGAAAAGTTTATTTTCCCAAGGGGATATTTCCTACCCCCAAGACTTTATGGTTGGTAAACTTTAAAATAAATTTTTTCTTAAATTTTTGTAGTGCTAGGGATTGAACCCAAGACCTCACACATGCCAGTGAAGCACTTTACCATAGAACTACATTTCTAGCTCCCAGTGGAGATTCTTTTTTAAATTTTTTTAGTTGTCAAAGGATATTTTTTTATTTATACGTGGTGCTGAGAATCAAACCCAATGCTTCACACATGCTAGGCAAGTGCTCTACCACTGAGCCCCAACCCCAGTGCCCCTGGAGGGATTCTTATCCTGAATAGAATTCCCAGGGTTTATGAACTTGGATGGGAAAAATGTATTTTTACTTTCACATACTTTTAGCTGAAATTCAGCATTTCCTCCACTTATGAATGTAGTCAACAAACCTCCATAGAATTGGCAGAACCTGTGACTTTGCAACAAGCATTTATAGGTATTATTTTATTATATTGCAGTTGTTGAACTGTCTTAAAGTATGGTTTATGCTCACCATTGCTTAGGAAATATGGTAATTATTAGATCTTGTTATCCAATGTGCTGATAAATGAAGCTCCTATGTTATGATGTCACAGGTTTGTTGAAATATTTTGGTAACTGTATTTCAGTATACTATGACAGGTTTCTTATAATCCCATATTTTGGTTTTGGTTTTGACTTTTGTTGTTGCTGGGGTAGGGGAGGTGCTGGGGAGCAAATGCAGGGCCTTGAGTATGTTAGGCAAGTGGGTGTTCTGATTTTGCCCATTTGTTAAATATCCTGTCATTTACAATGAAGTTTTTTTTTTTGTTTGTTTGGTTTTTTTGTGTGTGTGTGTGGGGAGGGTGCTGGGAATTGAACCCAGGACCTTGTGCATGTGAGGCAAGTACTCTACCAACTGAGCTATATCCCCAGCCCTGAAGCTGGGTTTTTTAAGAAAATAAAATATCTGTTAAAATTACTTTTTTTAAAAGCCCAATTTTCTCCTCTCCCCTTTGTCTGAAGAGAATGTTGGTCAGCTGAAGGTATGTGAAAAAAATTTCAGTAACATACTTTATATTGGTGTCTTATACTTCTAATTGAAAACCATTTTAAACAGGTGGCCCCAGGCAGTAACAGTTGCTATCCCCAGAGAAACATTGTTTTTAAAGTCGGAAGTTCATTTTACTTTCATCTTCTCTATAGAGTACAATTATACTCTGGTGGTTTCTTTTATTGTTCCGATTGTTACTTTACATTTGCTGCTGACAGGTTTCAGGAGTTTTGCTTAAATAGTCTCCAGAATTGCACCGTTCAGTTGGTTGCCATTGCCCACACGTGGGTGCTGGGTACCTGTAACATGGCTAGTCAGAAATGAAATGTGCTGAAAATGTAATGTATAGAGTACTTGGACGACATCATGCCAAAAAAAGGAGAAAGATCCCATTAATATCAATATTACTTTATATTAGTTAAATGTTGAAATGATAATATATTGGATGTGATGGGTTAAGTAAAATATGATTTAAATTTTAAAACATAAAAATTAATTTTATATCTATCTATCTGTCTGTCTATCTATTTATGCAGTGCTGGGGATTGAATCCAGGGGTGCTCTACCACTGGGTTACAGTCCCAGCCCTGTAATTTTTTTTTTTTTTTTTGAGACAGGGTCTCACCAAGTTGCCCAGGCTGGCTTCAAGCTTTGGATTCTTCTGCCTCAGCTTCCCAAGAACTGGGATTGTCGGAGTGGAGGGGAGGGGAGGGGGGATAGTAGAGGATAGGAAAGGCAGCAAAATACAACAGACACTAGTATGGCAATATGTAAATCAATGGATGTGTAACTGATGTGAGTCTGCAGTCTGTATATGGGGTAAAAATGGGAGTTCATAACCCACTTGAATCAAAGTGTGAAATATGATATATCAAGAACTATGTAATGTTTTGAACAACCAACAATAGAAATTAAAAAAGAAAAAAGAAAAAATTAAAAAAAAATAAAAAAAATAAAAAAATAAAACATAAATTAACCACATGAAAAAAAAAAAAAAAGAGAAAACAATATTATGAAAACTGAGAACAAAAGTAGACCAGAGATGCATTCCACTGCACAGTAAAGTTCTGGATTTTTCCAGTGATGCTCTTGGATTATCTGACTAGATGAACAGGAACGCCTATAGAGTATTTTAGAAAAACCTCCATTAAAAGTTACTTCCTTGTGGAGGTGTAACCGATGTGATTCTGCAATCTGTATTTGGGGTAAAAATGGGAGTTCAAAATTCACTTGAATCTAATATATGTAATACGAGATGTCAAGAGCTTTGTAATATTTTGAACAACCAATAAAAAAAAATAAAAAATAAAAGTTACTTCTTAAACATTGCGTATTTGAATCAGTAAAATTCAGATGTCTTGAAAATGTGTTTTAATAAAGGTGTTATATTTTGAAAAAAAAAAAAAAAAAGAACTGGGATTGTCACTGGAGAGAAATGTCTTTGGAGAAGGGTCCAAGGAGTTCTGGAGGGAAGGGGGAATTGGACTCAGAATCGGCTGAGTTCTTGGCCTATTTGATGGGAAAGAATTTCAGCACATCCCAGACAAAGGCATAGACAGAGGTTTATTTAGGAGGTAGATACATATTCAAGGGGGGTTGCAGGGTGTCTCAAGAATGGAAAGCCTCTCTTTGGGGGGGGGGTGCAGTATTTACAGAGGGCTGTACTTAGGGGCTGCACTGGAGGTGGAGCTAGGGTGGAGTGGCAGTTTCCCCTATAGCTTACGTATTTCCCACATTTTAAGAGCTCTGCTTTATGCATTTCAGTGACTTTTGGGAGTTTCTTTTGAGACTTAGCATATCTCTCTCTCTTTATCCTAAATCCTTATCCCAGGATTATAACTGAGCCCATTGGGTAGGTTTGTTATCTTTATTAATGTGGCTACTAAAAAATATTAATTTTTTTCTTTTTTTAATTGATTTTATTATTTTTTAAATACACGACAACAGTGGAATGCATTACAATCCTTATTACACATATAGATCACAATTTTTCGTATCTCTGTATATAAAATATGTTCACGTCAATTTATGCCACTATACATGAACTAAAAAATATTAAATTTTTGTATGTGTTTTATATATTTCTTTTTTTTTTTTAAATGTTTATTTTTCAGTTTTAGGTGGACACAATATCTTTATTTTTATTTGTATGTGGTGCCGAGAATCGAACCCAGTGCCTCACGCATGCTAGGCAAGTGTGCTACCACTTGAGCCACATCCCAGCCCCTTATATATTTCTTTTGGATAGTGTTCCTTTAGACAGATTGGCCAACTTGTCCTTAGGGCCATATCAAGATAACTTTTTCTCAATAAAAAGCTCTTTAGTTGTTGTTTGGTTTGTTTTGGTATTGGGTATTGAATGTGGGGTGCTTTACTACTTAGCTGTTTCCCTGTCTTTTTTTTTTTTGGAGACAGGATCTCATTAAGTTGTTGAAGATGGCCTCAAGCTTGTGATTGTCCTGCCTCAGTGTCCCAAGTTGCTGGGATTACAGGTGTGAACCACCACACCTGCTTAGAGAAATAGTTTTAATAAACAGAGAAGCTGGGCATGGTGGTGCATGTCTATAATCCCAGCTACTCAGGAGGCTACAGTAGGAGGATTGCCAAATTTGGGGTCAGCCTGGGCAACTTAGACCCCTGTCTCAATATAAAAAACAATTAAAAAGGTCTGGAGAAATTATTCAGTGTTAAAGCACCTCTGGGTTCCAACCCCAGTGCTGGGGTGGTGGTGGAGGTGGGAAATAGTGGGAATATTCTCTTTAAAAATGCTATAGTAGGGGCTGGGGTTGTATCTCAGTGGTAGAGCACTTAGCTGGCACATGTAAGGCACTGGGTTTGATCCTCAGCATCACATAAAAATAAAAAAATAATATAAAGATATTGTGTCCATCTACAACTAAAAAAATATGGGGGGCGGAGAATGCTATAGTACACATCTGTAACCATCTAGCTTTATTTATCATAAATCAGAATGAGAGACTTTAGAGACTTTGTTTAAATTGATGGGATTATTTTGCTGTTTGTGTTATACGCATAATTAAAATCATATTTATGGCCATGTGTAATGTAGTATATAAATTATCTGTATATTTAGAAATTTTAGACAGCATATGATTCAAAATTTCTAAGGTTTCCTACAGATGCAGCTCAGTGATAGAACACTTTTGTAGCATGCCTGAGGTCCTGAGTTTGATCCCCAGCTTCAAAAAACAAAACAAACAAAATTGAAAGTTTGAAAAGGGAATACAGGGGCAAGGCTTCACATCCTTCCCACTCCCAATCCCAATAACAGCCAGCATTACTAGCTGCCTAGGTCCCCCAGGGACAGTTAGTGCGCACACAAGTGATACATTAGCCTGATTTGCTGGTCTCCCCTTTCCTCTGTGCTAACCACCTTAGCCTGTTGGTGTTGTAATAGCAGGACTGAAAGGCTCCCATCCTCAGGGCCTTCCTCTTCCCTCTGGATGAAATTAGCTTCCGTAAAGCCACCACCAGGTGGGTAATAGAGCTGGCATTTTTGAGACTATTAAAGAATGAAATTATTTTTATTTATTTATTTATTAGATGTAAATGGACACAACATAATGCCTTTATTTTTATGTGGTGCTGGGGATCAAACCCGGGCCCTGCCGGTGCTAGGCGAGCACTCTACCACTGAGCCACAATCCCAGCCCAAGAATGAAATTCTTAAAACTTAGCATGTTGAAAAAAAAAAGTGAAAAACAGTGACATTACTCAGGAAAACTTAAGCCTTGTTTGCAGATAAGTGGGGAAGTTTTGAAACAACTGGAACAGTGACTCTTTTCAAATAAATACATACAGTTGTTTTAGCACAGTCCCAGTGAGTACAGATAGATCTTTCAGGGACCATAGCAAAAGAGACAGGGGACCTTTAGCTCAAAGGCTTACTGATTGCAAGACTGTTTGGTAATTCTTTTATAATTGGGGTTACACCATGTTAACTGGACCTAGAACAATTCTCCTAAATTTTGATATGGCAGATTCATCTCCTCTTTCTCCAAGCAATTATGTCAGTATTAAAAAAGTCACCCTTCCTGCTTCTGGAGTTAGGTACTTGTATGTTAAATAAGTATTTAACATATTTGATACAACATTAGTGTTTTTTTTGTGTGTGTATGTGTGTGATGTTGGGGACTGAACCCAAGGCCTTGTGCATGCAAGGTAAGCACTCTACCAACTAAGCTATACCCCCAGCCCAACAATAGTTTTTAAATATGTATAAAATGCTGTATTACATGGTTCTTTGCTTTGCCTATAATTTTTGGAATGCTTCTTAACACGTGGAGTCATACAGAATATCGTGCCCTCTGGGACTCAGAAGGATAGTGTGCTGAGTCAGTGACAAATAACCTGCTACTCCAAAATGCTGCGCCTCTGGCAGATATATACAGATATAGAGAGGGAGCCCAGGCCTAGGTGGCAACACATCTAGCCAGCTTTTAGCCCAGCTCTGTCACCTATCAATGAGAAGACTTAAAGGAAATATATGAGGTAACATACTCAGAACAGCGACTGGCACTTGGCACTTAAAAATGAAAAAAAAAAAAATGTCTGTGAGATAAAAGTTTTGCTATTAAATGCTCATTATAGTTCAGAGATTGGACTTCTCAAGTTTTGTTGGCATGGTGCATTCTAAAATCATGTGTCATCACGGATAAATAGATAATATCCCTAAAGTTTTTTAAAACCTGGAAAAAAGAGATCCTTATTTTTATTTACATATAGTTGAATAAAAGTAGATATTGGTCTTGATCTTGTTTTCAACAGGAATAATATTGTTGGTTATTTTGCTAGGAACAGATGAGACTAAATGTAATTTCTCCAAATTGCATTGAAACAATTCTTATGATTTTTATAATTTTCTCTTATACATTCTTTTTTATATAGGCTTCTTTCTTTTATTCTTTCATGTATTGGGCATAAAAGGTCAAGGTATTTCCTTATTGAGAGTTGCCCCTCAGAACATTATTCTTGGGCTGGGTGTGGTGGTGCTGCTCACCCAGGTGGTACACACCTGTAATCCCAGAAGTTTGGGAGGCTGAGGCAGGAGGATCACAAGTTCAAAGCCAACCTCAGCAACTTAGCAAGGCCTTAAACAACTAAGTGAGACTGTCTCAAAAATAAAAAATAAAAGGGCTGGGAAGGTAGCTCAGTGGTAAAAGCACCCAAGGGCTCACCCCAGTACCACAATAAATGAATGAATAAATAAATAAGTAAACAAAACAAGCAAGCAGAAATCATTTCTAGTTCATAAGTCAAGAAAAAACTATTGTTGCACTTGTGTACAGCAGCATGTGCATACCACCTGAGGTTCTTGTTAAATTTTAGTTTGGTTCAGTGATTCTAGGGTGGGACCTGACATTTTACATTTCTAAGGAGCTCCCAGGTAATGCCAGTGCTCAGGACCCAGGACCACACTTAGAGAAGCAGTTTTGTTTTGCAATGCTTAGAACTGTGAACCTAGACAGAGCCTTCCACATTCTAGGCAAGCACTCTACCACTGAGCCATACCCTAGCCTATAATGTTTTATTTTATGTATGAACCATATTTTGTTTAACTGACCGCCTTATTTTGTTCCTTTATAAATAATCTTGTGAAATAGATAGTATAGGAATTATCTTTTAGAGATGAAAACACTGAGGCTTTGTAGTTAAAAAATAAAATAGATTTTTATTTTAAAAAATAAAATAAAATAATAGATGTTTATTGAGTTGGAGGCCTAGAATTATAATGATGCCATCCATACCATATGCCAGCATTTTATAAGTGACAAGTAATATGATAGGGTTCTGAAACAGTGAATCTGGGAGTCTTTGAATACTATTTAATGTTTTGTTTGTTTGTTTTGGGGATTTGGTACTGGGTTTGATTCCTGAAGTGCTCTACCATTCAGCTATGCCCCTAGCTCTTTTTATTTTTTTTTTTTTTTTTGAGACAGGGTCTCCTTACATTGCTGACCTTGAACTTATGATCCTTGTGCCTCAGCCTCCCTCCTGAGTCACTAGGATTACAGGCAGGCTCCCTGCATCCTGCAGTGTTTATAATCTTTTTATCTTTGTTACATAGGTCTCTACTTTGGTAAAGAATGTTTTGTATTGTTTTTGGTACTGTGAATTGAACCTAGGACAGCTTTACCAATGAGCTAAGTCACCAGCCATTGTTTAAAATTTTTATTTTGAGACAGGGTCTTGCTGAGTTGCTTAGAGCCTCACCAAGGTGCTGAAGTTGGCTTTGAACTTGGGATCCTCCTGTCTCAGCTAACTAGTAGCTGGGATTACAGGCATGAACTACCATGCCTGGTTAAGAATGTCTAAAAATTTATTTAACCATTTTTTTTTTTTAAATCACATGGACTTAATGTCCAATTTTCAGAGATTATATAAGAAAATTATATTATATAAGAAAATTACATCCCCATCCTGAATGCTCCCAAATAACTACGGTGGTAATTGGTGTTCATTTTTTCTTCTTTTGAGATGGAGTCCTTGTATTATCTAGGTTGGTCTTCAACGCCTTCCTGGGGCAGAGGTGCTCCTCCTGCCTAAACCTCCCAAGTAGTTAGGCCTATAGGCACGGGCCACCATGTCTGATTACTAATGGTATTTCTTACTTGGCTATATTTCCTCAGTGACAGTATTTGCTTCTCAGTTAAATTCTGATTCCTCTTCTCTGAGCTTATTTTTCCCATTCTTTCTTTCTTTTTTTTTTTAATCAGTTTTCCTCTTACTCTATTTGTGTGAAGAGAATGGGTACCATTAGGAATGTGGGTTTTACTTTCCAGTCACATCACATCTTAAGCTTTTATAGTCATAGAACTTGTAGAGCTGAAAATGTCTTGAGATCACTTAATCCAGCTTTTTGTTCAGAAGATACTGAGTTCCTTTGGTCTATCATGGTCGATACTGAGAAGTTGGTGGCTTTTAAAATTTCTCTGGAATATTCAATAGGTTACATAGAGCAGAGCTTCTCAAAGTGTGATCCATGTACTGGGAACCATTTGTTACTCTGGTGACAAGATATATACAAAGATGGAGAGGAAATACTTAGAAACTTCAAAGTTTTCTATCTGTGCAGCCTAATAATAAAACTTGAGACTTATATTTTTTATGTCCTATTTTTCACTTTTTAAAAAATGATTGATTTTGTTTACATTGTATAAAAATATTATTCTACAGTAGATTGAAAGAAAATAAGACAAATAAAAAACTTGATTCTTTAGCATAGTGTGTGAAGCACTGATGTAGAATATCCAACACAGTGTCATGTAGAAGTCTCTTCTGCCAGTTTTCAAGTACAAATAACTGTGGTTTTTTTTTTTCTTTTTTCTTAAAAAATATTAGTTTTGCTGTAATTTGAAGAGAGATTTACACATGGTAGAAATGTAATACATATTTATTCTGATCTTGGAGATACTCATTTAATGTGTTACTATACCCCCAGCTCAGTAAGGTTGGAAAAACTTAAGCTAGTAAGCTATATCCAAAATATTTGAACATGTCATGGCAATATTTGTATGTTACCATCTTGGATAAGAGAAGGAAACGACCTAGTGAGAGAAGTATTGGGACTGGGGTCAGATTTCTTGTCATTTAGCTTTTGGAAAGCACATCGTTGTAACATTATTTAGTGTTCATTTCTATTTTAATATAATTTTGTGTCATTTGTAATGCCTCTTTTAGTTTTAGCAATCATCCCATGTTCTTTGGAATTAGAGTAGCCTTCTCCTGGTTTCTTTTTTTGGGGTGGGGATAACCAGGGATTGAACTCAGGAATATTCAACCACTGATCCACATCCCTAGCCCTGATCCTTCTATTTGTATTTTATTTAGAGTCTAGGCCTCACTGAGTTGCTTAGTGCCTCACTGTTGCTGAGGCTAGCTTTGAACTGGCGATCCTCCTGCCTCAGCCTCCCAAACTCCTGGGATTACAGGAGTGCATCGACACACGGCCTCCTGATTTCTTAATCAAATTGTAGGTGAGCATATTTGTGACATAATAGACATAGACTATCAGAGGCTGTGAACTTAAGTGGTGTTTACAGGTTTGAGGGACATAACTTCAAACTACTCAGGATCATGAAATTGTCACTCCCTATTTAATGATAGAAAGGTCAGTGATGAAGCAAGTGACTATCCATCCCCTAAAAGGCACCTTCTTTTAGAATTCTGTTTACAATCTAAGAATCCTTAAAAATAAGATTCCTTTTACTTACTACATTTTATTTTGGCAAATTTTAAATCCTCTACTTGAACATTCTATGTAATGTCTACTTAATATGATTAATCTTTTTCCATATGATGAAATGGAATGACACATTTTATTTTTCAAAATTTTATTTGGCAAATCCTTCTTCTTCCTTTTTGGTGGTACTGGGGATTGAACCCAGGGCCTTGTGCATGCTAGGCAAGCACTCTACCAACTGAGCTATATCCTCAGTCCCCAAATCCTTCATCTTATGTTTATTTAAATATAGGTGAATATTTTATCTGTAGGGCAGCTATTCATCTTTGTTTTGAAACTAGTTTTTGTTTTTTGTTTTTTTTAATGGTACCAGGGATTGAACCCAGGAATGCTTAACCACTGAGCCACATCCCTATCCCTTTTTATTTATTTATTTTTTTCCTTTTTATTTTGAGACAGAGTCAGCTAAGTTGCTGAGGCTGGCTTTGAACTTGCAGTCCTCCTGCCTCAGCCTCCCAAGTCACTGGGATTACAGGGTGTGCCACCACATCTGGGTTGAAACTAATTTTTATCTGTACAAAGCTCAAATTTTTAAGGTATATGATGTTTGAAATTGAGTTAGGATTTGAGATAACCAACACATAGTCTCCTTCGTGGCTATTAAACTATATGTTTTTCTTTTTTTGACACTGGGATTAAACCTAGGGGTGCCCTACTGCTGAATTACATCCCCAGCCCTTTTTATTTATATTTATTTATTTATTCATTCATTAATTTTTTCTTTTTTGGGGGTGGGGTGGGGAGTACCAGGGATTAAATTCAGGGATCACTCAACCACTAAGCCACATCCCCAAGTTGTTTAGCACCTGGCTTTTGCTAAGGCTGACTTTAAATCTTTGATCCTCCTGCCTCAGCCACTGGGATTACAGGTGTGTGCCATAGCCCAGGATCTCATTTTGTTAAAGAGACCAGGTTTTATTGTGTTGCTCAGGCAAGCAGTGATCCTCCTGCCTTAGCTTACTGAGTATCTGGGACCACCAGTGTGTACCATCACACCTGACTAAAATTGATAGTTTTTTTTCTTTTTAGATATACATGACAGTAGAGTATATTTTGACATATTATACATACATGGAGTATAATTTATAAATCATTTTTTAAAAACTGTTCTTCTTTGCTTCCTATATTTGCAGAGGCATAAGTAGAGCAGGGAGATTTTTGTTAAGTGTCTAAGTGTTATTTTAAAGCCCAATGAGGCTTTCTGCATTATATTATAATGACCCACACGAAGTTCTTCTTTACACAGGACTGGGTTGGACTGCTTGTTTTTCTCTCCATCCTGACCTTCTTTTCCTATCCTTTAGAAATGTCTTTAAAAAGCCATGAGGAAGGCGATGTGATGTTAGTGTTTGCACTGCTTTAAAGCCCACTTCTCCAACTTGTGTTTATACCTGGATTATTTCTGCCTAGGGTTTGAAATGTTAGAAAATGGACATGAAAATTTTCCTAAGAAACCTCTGCTTTCCTTTCTTTGATAGGTTATGCAGATGGTCATTTTTCTCTTACTTTCTAAACTAAATTCACCCATACTCCAATTTATGTAAAAACAAACCTTCAAACTGAACATCGATGTTGTCATATGTGCCCACGCACATACGATATAGTTCTGGTCAGTGCTCTTTTTTTTTTTTTTAAGAGAGAGAGAGAGAGAGAGAGAATTTTTTAATATTTATTTTTTAGTTTTCGGCGGACACAACATCTTTATTTGTATGTGGTGTTGAGATTGAACCCAGCGCCCCACGCATGCCAGGCAAGCATGCTACCACTTTCTTTTTTTTTGTTACTGGGATTGAACTCAGGAGTGCTGTACTGCTGAGCCATATCCCCAGCCATTTATTTATTTATTTTTGAGACAGGATCTTGCTAAGTTGCTGAGGGTTTCACTAATTTGCTGGGGGTTCTTGCTCAATTATTGAGACTGGCCCTGAACTTGTCATCCTCCTGCCCAGCTTTCCCAGCTGCTTAGATTACAGGTGTGTGCCACTGCACCTGACTGTGCTTTTTCATTCTGTGGCC